>NW_027114541.1:191536-196891 GCF_000696795.3 Halyomorpha halys | reverse complement strand
TATATATGTCTGTAAAATTAACTAAACAAAGAAGTGATATTTAGATGAGCAGAAGTAAATAGAATATTTTAAGAAAAATCAGTAAGGATAGATTAATGAGAGAAGAGGTGTTTGAGAGAATGAGATGGAAGGACATTATATTATGTTTCTTATCTCATTTTTTATTTTCAGCCCTGATAAAGGTCT
Organism: Halyomorpha halys; assembly: GCF_000696795.3. Taxonomy (NCBI): domain Eukaryota; kingdom Metazoa; phylum Arthropoda; class Insecta; order Hemiptera; family Pentatomidae; genus Halyomorpha; species Halyomorpha halys. The sequence continues at coordinate 196,705 of NW_027114541.1, read as the reverse complement.
GAAATTAAGACCAAAACATTGGTACAAATAAAATTAATTTTGCTTATTTTTTTTGTTACTCTATTGACTGCACTCTCGACCATCTCTTCCTCACAATTCATTTTTTTTTTTTTTTTTAGTTCATGTCTTAATTTTTGGAGTTCTATCTGTGGGTAGATTCTCCACATGTTTTTATCATGTCACTATGTCACCTACAGCAAATTTACTTGTTGTATATATGTGTATACAGTTGTAAATATCAATAAATAAATTATTAAAAAAAAAAATGTCTTAATTTGTATTGTTTTTTATTTCAGGGTAGTGATGGTATGACTGCTTTGCATCTCGCAGCAAAAATTGGTAACCTTGAAGCTTGTCACTATCTCCTTTCAGCTGCTAATACTCCATTGGCTTATGTAGATTGTGTTGATGATGGTCTTTGGACTCCTCTAGTTTGGGCGGCTGAGAATAGGCATGCTACTGTTGTCAGGTAAAGTAATGTAAAACATAAAATTATATTAAGCAACAGTGATTCCTTGTATGTTACCTTGGGTCTGAAATGAATTATGTTCGTCTAATATGTTTCATAGAATAAAGGAAAGTTAAATTGAACAAATAGTCAGACTTTTTTTTTTGTTAACACTCTGCCTGGTCATTCCTAATATTTGGGTTAGAGGTTGGGGTACTATGGGTAACCAATATGTGGGACAACCACAAAATAAAAGTCAACCCCCCCCTGCCAGATTCGAACCAGCACCGCTGCAACTACGAGGTCACGAAGGTGACACCTCAACTCCCTCGGCTACAAATGGCCCACAGTGTGTCTGACTGTAGTAACTCAAGTAACGTTTATGGTTTTTGCCTTTTGTAATAATTGCAATTGTTACCTTGGCAGTTATATCCTAACTGACACCCTGTCTTGTTTTATCTTCCCCTTCTTTTATGCTGAGGCACAGTGCCCAGAGGGATGTATTCCTCTCTTTAGAATCATTAACACTCTTGTTTCCTCCTAAACCAATACACAAGGGCTGTGGATTACATCCTTGCAGTTTAGCTAATTCAAACCTAGGTATGAGACTTCTTTCTTGGTATGTCTGGCTTTTTGATATTACTTCCCTTTATTTATGACTGCTCTGTTCATGCTGCTGGGAAATTTTACTATGCAGTAGGTTTTGGATTCTAAATTAATATCTTGTTTTTACTTTTAATTATTTTGAATTTATTTCTAATACTCTTAGGGACTGTTTTCTAAAATTGTTAGTTGTGGGATTAGGTTAGATCAATTTAGTGAGGATACCTGATGAGATAAAATCAGTAGTCAGGTGTAGATAACAATTTGATTTTGTATAAATTTATTTTTATCATTATGATTTAGCTATTTTCTTTACTTACTGTTACTAGTACTTCATCTTGGCTGTCATGATTTTAGGTATTTACTTGAGAAGAAAGCCGATCCTCAGTTGAGGGATTCAGAAATGAATATTGCTTTACATTGGTCAGCTTTTTCTGGAAGTATGGAAATTACTGAAGATCTACTGAATTATGGATCTGCCATTAACTTGTGTAATGCTCATGGGGATACTCCATTGTGAGTATTATCTTTTACTTCTTTAATGACATAAAGTATTTGAGGTCATTAAAGAGACCTCATTAATTTTTGAAATTAATTTTTTAATTACTAATTTACATGTTTTATGGTTTCCTAAACTCGAAAAGAATAACAGTCTAAGCAATTCATGTTGGTATAGATTGAAGTATTTATTACCAGCAGTGGAGATGCCTTTTATTTAATATGGCACTAGATAAGGCTGCTCGTTAATCTAAATTACAGATGTGTCATACCATAATTCCCCGACTTATATGTTACTAAGTACACTGATGACTTTGACATTGTGATAAGCTCTGAGGTGACGTTAAAAGAGACTTTTATCACTTAAGATTTAGATCACCAGGGGATTTGGTCTCATTGACCATGAACAAAAACCAAGCATATGATTGTTGGTAGATTCCAGATTTCTCAACATTGCCTTCCTTTTAGTTTTTGATATTTCTTTTAAGCTCCAGAAAGTAGTCATTCATATATTTGGAGTCCAAAGTAAACTTATTGAATAGCATAGCATAAGATCAATAGGTGAATCAATACTTATTTACTGGTGTTTCTTTGGCTTGTAAAACACTTTAAAAACTATTGTTTTTCCTCCAGCATTAAAATTAACTTATAAAAGATCTTAGTACACCCATGCTTCACCTATAGGTCAAAAAGATGGGCAACCATCAAGTCTGGGAAAAACAGATTTCTGTATATGAAAGACGAGTAGTGAGAATAATGTTTGGGATTTATAAGAAAGGAAGAAGTCTTGAGGAATAAGGATATATAATTGATAAAATTTTCTGAAGAAGAGAATTTGAATTTTGAAGTTATACCATTAAATTAAAATGAATCTCCGGAGTTTGGAAATATTCAAGGAAGCATATGGTGCTCTTTTTATATCTTTACTACAAGGAGTGGCTTTGTTGTTCGTAATCTTTTATTTTATTAATGGGTAACATCATACTTGTCTGCTATATGAGGATCAGATAGCATATTTTTTTAATGTTTAAATTAAAAGCTTGATAAAGTAAATGAGAAAGTACTCTAGTTTTACTAATTAAACAATGTTGACTTATGATGTAAATATTTTCATTTTAGTGGAAGAAATGTGTAGAGGAGGAATCGGATTGTATAGTATATACTTACATATGAATTTCATGAATCGTTATTATACTTTGTTGAATTTTTAGGCATATTGCTGCTCGGCAAGCTGCTGATAATTGTGTCATGTTATTGTTGGCAAGAGGTGCTCGATCTGATATCACAAACAAAGCAGGGCAGTTAGCAAGGGATTGTGTACTGCTTGAGTCTTCTTATTGTAAAACAGCGATTGAACTGAACATGAAAATTGCTAGTTTAGTTAAGGGGACCATTCAGTATCCACGGATTCTTTCTAAGTATGTATATATTTAAGCCCAAAACATGTTATACTTATTAATAGTTTAGTTGGTATATTTTTTATGGTTTGATTTTTTTCTTTAAATAAATATATAGAGTGATTTTTTGCTGTACACATTCATAAATATATTTATAACTAATAATTTTTTCTAAAATATGTTCTGTTTCTATATTAATATGTTCTAGTGACGTCAGCAAGGGAAATGAAGTGAATCCAATTCAGTGCATTAATAATATCGATGAGGAGCCTCAGCCAAGGGATTTTACTTATATTACTGAAAATTGTATAACATCAAATTTGTCTATAGACAGGAGAATAACAACCATGACTGTGAGTCTGATTGCATTATTTAATTTATCTGCAGTGTACTTGTTTCAACTTTAGTTTAAATCTAATAATTATTATTTTAGTAGCACGGGAGATTTGTACCTCTATCATTCTCTGAAATTGATATATTTGAGGTTAAAATGGTATACAATTTCTAAAATCTTTGCTAATAAGAATTTCAATTGAAAGATACTAAACATTTTATTAAGATATTTATTTAATCTTCTAATTGTGGAGGTCGGATGCTCTGCAGTGTGATGAAACTGATAATGAAAAAATGAGTTGTTTTCTAATTTATTCTTTCTTTTGTCTTTTACATATTCAAATTATTAAAAGTAAGAACATAGGTATTCCGATTAAATAATCAAATGCCAATATTTTTATAAATTCACCAAAGTCATGTTTTACTATCGCTCTCTTTATTAAATGAAAAGGTTTGTCATCATCAACGGCTTAGGGTAAACATTATAGGTACAGGTTTCATTACAAAAATTTCTGAGAGCTCTTTCGAAATGATCAAACTGAAAGAAGTTATACTCAGCTTCATGTGTATGACTGGGTACTTGTTTTGTGGAAGTTTTATTTCAGTTATTGAATTAAATAATTTGTGAACGAGTCTAACCCTTTTATATGAAATAAATGTTTGTTGCAGGGCTGCCGCTGTGAAGATATGTGCACAACAGCAAGTTGTATGTGTTCTAGAATCAGTCTTCGTTGTTGGTATGACAATAGAGGAAAACTGTTACCCGACTTCAATTTCAAAGGTTTTGTTACTTCTTTTTTGTATTATAATGCAAAAATATTTATTATTAACACAAGATTACTGTCTTACTGTTCAATTAAAATTTATGAAAACTAGTCAAATTTATGAACATAGTTTTCATCACTATTTTAGAAACAATGTCATTATTGAATCGGTTTGAACGTAAAGTATTGAGTTATGATTTTCATATCAACCATTCTGGTCCTCTAATATACCAACCATTTAACCTAAAATATTTTGGAAAATTCCCAATGTGTCATTTTTCTGATTATATAATGTAATATCACCCATGTTGGTAAATTCCTTTCTATATTGACCATCCAACCTAAGTAATAAAATAAGCATACTTATATATAGCTAAGCTGGTCACATAACTACTGAATACATCTAAATCAGTGAGATCTTATTCTTGTTCTGTTCCCAAATTATGTTTTGCCATCAAAATTAAATTAAAGTTAAATATTATTATTAATAATATTAATAATAACAATTTAATATTATTATAAATATTAAATATTCATTGATGGAATGACCCACTATTCCTGTGCAAGTGACGTTTCCCCTAATAAGTTTCATTATTGAAATATAAAACTTACTTCAACCAACTGTAGTTTTTTTAAACAATTTATGTCCATAATATGATTGCCTTATTTAGCATTTTTACGTTTTTATGTACTTTGTAAGTTGTACGTTTCAAGTCATTTTACTTTATAATATATATTAGATACTATAGGTAGAAATATATATTTTGGCTTTATTGATTTTATTTGTGGTGATTTTATTATTTTATTAGCCTTATTTCATGATTTCAATTAAAAAATATGTATTTATTTATATTTCAGATCCACCGATGATATTTGAGTGTAACCAGACATGTGAATGTAATGCTATTACTTGTAAAAATCGTGTTGTTCAAAGAGGTTTAAAAGCTAAACTTCAGGTTTGCCGGACCAAGTACAAAGAATGGGGTGTTATTACTTTAAAAGAAATACCAAAGGGTACTTATGTTTGCGAGTAAGTATTTTTTATAGAAATATATTTATGCTTACTAGATAATTACATAGCTGGTAATTAGTCAAGGTCAATTTAAAAGCAGCAGATATAGAAGAT
>NW_027114541.1:189125-191486 GCF_000696795.3 Halyomorpha halys | reverse complement strand
AATATATTTTATAAACAAAAATTTCCATCTAGCTATGAAGGCTAAACAGATCTACTTCAAAGAAAAATGTGGACTATGTAATTCGATGTATAGTGCTGTGTGAGGGTGCCTCAAGTGGTTAATCAACCTTATGATCTCTCTAATAATCATGTAAATATATTACGCTATAATTTTATGGCTGAAAAAAATAATAATATTTTAGCTAACCCGGTAGACATATTGGATGCATTTAAAAAACACTTTGACAGTATTTTGAATATGGGAAATAATTGTCAATTTCTTCTGACTGAAAACCAGTGTGCTGAACCATGGATAGTAGAACTGAGTCGGGAGGAAGTCGAAATGGCCATCGTAAAATTAAAACCTTATAAAGCAGTGGGAGCCAACAATATTCCTAGTGAACCGAGTCAAGGCTTATGGTGAAATTGGAGTTTCTAAAATACACCTTTTGGTTAAAAAGATCTGAGAAATTAAGGAAATGCCTGAGGAATGGAGGGAGTCTCTACTTATTCCTGTTCACAAAAATGGGCCAATGACGGCTTGTAATAACTATTGAGGGATCTCACTCCTTCCTGTATGTTATAAAATATTTACATTAATCTTGACTAGTTGAATCACTGAATACGCTGAAGAAACTAATGGAGTCTAACAATGTGGTTTTAGACGAAATCTTTAAACTATTGATCAAATTTTTTTATTATGTCAAATATTGCAGAAAAAGTTGGAATACAACAGGGTAGTTTATCAGCTTTATATACATTTCTAAAAGGCTTACAATCCTACTGACCACCAGAAGCTGTATAATATTCTGATTGAACGTGGAATGCTTAAGTAGTTTGTAAATCTCATACGGATATACATGACCGAAACGTTTAATAAGGTTTGTATCGGTAATCATTATTCTGAGAAATTTTAGGTCCGGTTTGGTTTGAAACAAGGCGATGCTTTATCACCTATCTTATTTAATCTAGCACTTTAAATTACATCATTTAAAGTGAAGTGTGATGATTACTGAAAAGGGTTTAACTGTGGATGGTAAAATATTGGTGCTTGGGCATGCTGACGATTTGGTATTTTTGGGTGAGGCCAAGGAAAATATAGAACTAAATAAAACCATGTTAATATACTCCAGTAAGGAACTAGGTTTTGAAATTAATATGGATAAATCAAAATATATGGTTAGCAGTAGAAATGCGAGCAATTTTAGTGATATAGATATAGGGGGAAATACATTTGAACAGGTAGATAGGTTTAAATATTTAGGTTTTATGGTAACTAGAAAAAAACAATTGATGAGGAAATGAAAGTGTTGCTGAAGACGGGAAATACTTGTTATTTTACAATTTCGAAACAGCTTAGCTCCAAAAAGGCTCATGCCTTTTATCCAAAACTTTAAATATTAGAATGCACGAAACTATTATCCTTCCCACTGTTCTTTATGGATGTGAGATGTGGCCTCTGACACTAAAGGATGAATAGCGCCTTAAGGTTTTCAAAAATGAAGTATTACACAAAATATTCAGACTGATTAAGGATGAATTAACATTAGTGCTTAGTAATGAGTGGATCCCTAAAATGTTAATTAACGCTGAACCCGATGGGTAAATGTCCGAGGGGTAGGCTGAAACGTAGATGGGAGGATTGCATCAAAACTAATTTAGTGGGATTGGGTTTGGAGGGGCATCACTAGAAAGATTAGTGGTATAGGCATCGAACCTCGGTGTTTGTTAGGGCTTTATTATTATTATAGTTTTATGGCAATGATGGCCAAACTCGTTTGGAGGGCGGTGAGGGTAAGAGAGCACCTGTTTCTGTTCACCAGATGTATTGTCTTGGTTCTCTTAAGAATCACAAATATTTATTTGCAAAGGGTGCTATTCATTTGAAGCCATCTGGATTTGACAAAAAGGACCTGCACAGAGTATGTATTTAGTTTATAAAGCCCAAGTGGATTCAGAAGCCTAACGCTAACAGCACTGTTAATTATCCAACTCTTTTCTACTTTTCATGATTCATTATATACCAGTAGGTTGACCCTTATCTATTTTTCTGCCAAGTTATTCTTTCTATACTCTGCTTTTGAAGTGTATGGTTGTTCTTTGCGATTTCAATTCTTATTTAATTTTTGACCAGATTTTATCTGTTTTTTTTAAATTTATGTATACACAATATATGATATATAATGGGAAAGATACAGAGATTCTAAGAAGCCCAAACAATTATTTTTGTCAGCGACCCTGAAGATTCTGATGAACTTTCATTGGACTGTGACCAAAGTCGGGAATCAGAAAAGAGATAGGGAAACAAAATAAGTATTGTATAATATTTACAAAATAAATATTAATTGTTATGTAACAAAGT
>NW_027114541.1:183261-189075 GCF_000696795.3 Halyomorpha halys | reverse complement strand
GAATCAGAAAAGAGATAGGGAAACAAAATAAGTATTGTATAATATTTACAAAATAAATATTAATTGTTATGTAACAAAGTCATGAATCAGAAAAGAGATTGGGACTTCTATCCATAATGAATGTTATTACATTGCACCTCCTTATTCTTGGGAGCTTTTTTTTTGCACTCCAATTAATAAGAAATTGTAATGAACTATGTATGTGGTTCATATTTCTTCTTGAATATTCATCATAAAAGGTTAGGTACTTGTAGTAAATGAATAAACTTGATTTTTTAATAAAAAAATCACAGTAGAAAACAGCAAATATAGGAAAACACTGTTAACTAACTCAGAGGAACATTTTTATAAATATTGTCTCCAATTATTATTATTTTCATACCAATTATCTACTCAGTTGTTTTGTTAGGAAGCTGGGAAACATATTTTTAATAAAATTGAACTCTAATTGACTAGATGACTCATAATTACTTCATGGTGACTAAAAGTCTCAAAAATTGAAAAATCCTTACTCTCTTTACTACTGTTTACGGAATCATCTCCATTAGGAACAGTTTTCATAAAATTTCAATACTTTCATCTTACATCTTTTTTTATTTATTTTATGTTTCATTAAGTTCCTGTGAGAATTGCCTTTAACAGGAAATAACTGTTCTATAAACATCAAATTATTGGGTTCTATCTGAGTGTTCTTTAGAAGAAGGGGATAGCAAAAACAGTCAAAACAAGATAAATTGAGATATATCACAGAAAATTTCAGAGTTTAGATGATGTGGATTCAAAAATGTGTTCTCCAATTGAAACATGTATTATAATTAGGCATCTTAGTCATGATTTGCCTGTTTTGTTTTTAAAATTATTTTTTGAGTATGGTGCATTCATTTAGAATTTTTTTTGTTTCTTGCAGGTACATTGGTGAAATAATATCAGACTGTGAAGCAGACACACGTGAAGATGATTCTTACTTGTTTGATTTAGACAATAGGGTATTTATTATATTTTCTCTTCTTGTATATAGATTTTTTTTATTATTATTATAGTATTACATCTATTCTGTATCAATAATGCATTTCTGAATAATTGATATGCCGAGTTCACTTTTAAAGATATTAAAATCTTAAAGAAAACACAAAGTGTGTTTTTTTTTTCAATCCAATTTTACTCTGAGGGTTTGCAACACCAGCCTTTATCCCTGTTTCATTTCAAACATTCTAGAGAATGTACTCAAATGTGAGTATTGTATATATAAAACTGTGCATTAAGTAGTGACTCAGGTTAGGACGTTTGAATATAGACCCCAATGATAATTTTGTATTTTGCTGAGTAATAGGTTAAGGTAGAATTCTCAAATATAGTGTGTGATAATAGTACATAAAGCATTATACAATTTTTGTCCTTTGATATTCCCTTGTTCACTTGTACCGAAAAGTTAAGATGCCCATGAAAAAAAAAATGTCTGAATTTAGTGATTAACTTGATAAGACACAAATTAATCATCTAAAGTTTCTTTTGAGCTCACATTCAAGCCCATAAGTTTCTACAGTACTTCTTTAGTGCTCATGTTGAATGCTGTGGTTCTTTTCCTGAGGCTTGCTACTGTAGTAGCATCCATATTTATTCTGATTTATTACAAATTTAGCAACTGTAATAATAGCTAGATGAGATAACTTGTTGGAGCTCTAGGAAATAATTTTCTATAAGCTAACTTGTACGTGGTTGTCTACTTATAAAATATCCTGCATATCTCTTTAGACAATATTACTCCCATGTTTTTTTTATTTGTGTTCATTATGTTGAATTTATGACATTGAAACTTGAAACTACTTTTTTTATTAAAAAATAAATAAATAGTTTATCTCAGATAGTTTTTATTCTAACATTAAGATCTTTTGTTCATATTGAATTTTATTTTATTATTTATATTTCTTGTTATTAATTGTTTAAATGATATAATACTATTTATTTCTTAATTTACAGGATGGCGAGTCATATTGTATTGATGCATGCAGATATGGTAATGTTACAAGATTTGTTAATCACAGCTGCAAGCCTAATCTAGTTCCTGTGAGAGTTTTTATTGGCCACCATGATTTACATTTCCCAAGGATAGCATTTTTTGCTGCAAGGGATATAGCGCCAAATGAAGAACTTGGGTAAGCGATTAATTGAAGTATGATGAATCTAATATTAACTATTCAAATATTTATCATTATGTTTATTTGAATTTTCAATAGCCATTTTATTTATACCATGTTCACCCTGTAATGTTTTTCTCAGGGCCTATATTGTCATTTCTGACCTATATACGGAAAAATTCTTCCTCCTTGATACATAATCCAGCTGTTGTATTACATTACTCGTATTAATATCCCATCGTTCTTTGTTAAATTCTTTTACCTAATTTGACATCCATCTTCTCATTCTATTGCTATACTGACAAAAACTACTTGTTGGGCAATTAGGGATGATTTTAAAACAGTTTTTTTGCATTTTTGGATCAAAATGGCATGACCTCAGATGTATGTATTGTGTTTTTGGAAAAAAAAAAATCTGTTGATATATTGTAATTTTAGAAGTGCTTGTATGATCTACATGCTAAATTTTCTGTTTTACTTTTAGTTTTGACTATGGTGAAAAATTTTGGATAATTAAATGCAAGAAATTCACATGTGCTTGCGAGGAAGAAAGCTGCCGTTATTCATCAACGACTATTCATGAAACACTGGAAAAGTACAAAGAAAAAATTAAATTAGAAGAGTCATTGTAAATTAATAAAAAAAAAAATAATTCTTAGCAGACGTTAGTGAAACGTATAAGTGCTCAGCAAATAGTTACTAAGAGTGAAGAATGCTAGTTTTCTCATTTTTACTCTTAGTAGTTTTTTGCAACTTTGAAATTTCCAAGTTTTTAAAAATCATCTGCTTGAGTAAGAAAGATTCATATTTTGTTTCTTTTTTAAAATTTAAAAGACCTATATCTGATTAATATAGGTGGAAGTAGCTACTTTCTGTTATTCAGAAAAATAATATCTATTTTATGATCAGTTATAATTATCCACTAAAATCCATGAAGGGAAGTAAAGGCGATATTTTTTGGTAATATTGAGCTATGGTACTCATTCCACTCAGAATTTACTGCTCTTTGATTTGTTATAACTTATGTTTGCCGAACATAAGCTATGACAAACATTGTTTGCTAGAATGACCGCTGAGAAGTTATAGGGAAATAAAAACTATTTCATACATTACTTTACATTAATTAAAAAGAGTTTTAGAACCCAGAAATGCGTTTCCGTATTATATTTGGTAGGAAATAATTTTTAAGATTATTTTTACTGGCTCCTGTACAAAATCATTGTTTCTTGATCGGTTATGCAAGGAGGTAATGAGGCAAGATCACTTTAAAGCTGAGTGTTCTCCAGAAGTAATCTGTTTGAGTAACAAAGATCCATATTTTTTTTTTTTTAATTTAAAAGTCCTATATCTGGTTAATATAGGTGGAAGTAGCTACTTTCTGTGATTCATAAAAATAATAACTATTTTATGGTCAGTTATAATTAAGCTACTGTAAACACTAATGTTAAAAACAACATTTAATATTATATAAATGATGTAACATTGAAATGAATGGCCTGTTTAAACTATTGTAAGTGATTAGTCATTTAAGAAATGCGATTGTAGTATTGCTGTATCTGATTCCTTTTTCTTTATTAATTCATCTTTATTCTATGAAGTTTTAAATATTAGACCTAGAGATTGTAGTACAATAGTATTATATTAATTTCTCCTATTATCATTATTGTAAGGTACAAGTCAATGACAGAATTAGATTCTACTTGCCATATATTTTCCTATTTATTTGTTTACCATTATTTTTTATACATTTTAGTGAATATGTGTATATTTGTCTTTTTCACTGCCATTGATTTTACCCTTGATATCTTTATTTATTTCCCTTCTATTTGATGTTATTTGTATCTCTATTTATGAAAGAATACTTATTCTAAGCCAGTAATACCCCGAGTTTTTACTTTTTTTGATATCATTGAATGTAGTATTTATTAATTTTCAACTGAAATTACTAATTCTAGTTCCTTTGTTGTTATCAGTGAAAATTATGACTGTATTGTTGTTAATGTTATTTATTATAGTCTATAATTTTTTTTTTGTTTTATTTATTTTCTCTTTAGTTTATTTATTTGTGTAAATACCATTTATGTGTTCAGATCCTATGACTGATTTTTTAAAACTAACCTGTTCTCATCATTAACATTAATGCAATTAAGGTATTGTACTATTAAGATATAAATTATTGGTCATGTAGTTTTAATTTCTAATGCTGGTCATTATAAAAGACTGATTGACTCCACATTGTATCTAGTTTTTTTTTCTTCATTATTTTATCTTCCTTGGGAGTGTCTAAAAGATTCATTTCTCAATAGTAACTGACGTTGTTAGGTGTTTAGTAGGTGTCAATTGCTTCCCATATTTTGGAGCGATTATTTGTAAATATGTAATATAAATAATTGAGTCCTTCAGTATTAATGGTGCATAATTTTGGTCTAGGAGTGTAAATTTATTGCAGTAGATGCCAAGTTGTTACCAATATTTTATTTTTTCAATAATTGAAAATTTCTCCTCTGTGATATGACCATATTTTATTATAGTTTAAATGTACATAATGTATTTTGGAAAGAACTAATGTAATGTATTATTTTTTTGTTGTTAAAATTTATGTTTTGATTATATATCACTTTATTACAAGAAATTCTGAAAGTTTTGTTAAAAAAACTTTTTCTGTTTATTCTGTATAATAACAAACTTTATTGTATAGCAATAATCTCTTTTTTCACTGTGTGAAAATTAATTAGGTAAATTATTTTATTTTTAGTTTTGCCATTTTAATGTTAATTTAAACTGCCTAAAAGGTAGTTGATAGCTTACTTAATTGTACTATAATTGTTTTTTGTAATTAGATTTATTGTTGCTTTGAACTTGATTTACATTAATATTTATTTCTTTTAAATCATGAAATAAATTATTTATTTGTAGCGGAACTAAATTATTTCTAAATTATTATTGTTGTTTTATTTTATACTGTTGAGATAGACATGTAAAGTTTATTTTGATCAAATATATGTTTCTCTCAGATTTTAATTTTATTTTGTCAATTATTAATTATCACATTATGAAAAATCAGTTATTAAATTTTAATAAGTAAGATAACTTTTATAATAGATTTATATCGGGAAAATTTAATTATTGGGATTAATTACACTTGAATAACCAAGTTATGAATTTGGTCTTATCTTTTATTTTCCTATCTTTCAAAGGATATCTTCTCACTGAGTAGTTTTTGATGAAACAATGTGTGATTACTATTTTGTGTAGAGTCATAAAGAACGCTGAGATTTTCTAGAAGAAATCTTACATGTTGATGCTATTAGTGGTCACCATCTCATCCAAGTTTCCAAAATTTTTTCATCCTAGCAGGAAAATTTTTATATTGTAACAGGAGTGTACGAGGCTAGAGAAGATTTACAATCCTTGCAGTGCCAGTCTGTTGATTGAGCCTCCCGCCTCTCTCGCCTCCTAACAGGAGAATATGAGCTCTTATTGCAATATTAAAAAATTTCCTGTTAGAATTTACTTCAGAAGTGGCTGTTCTATTCTAATTATTATTTATTAAATAAAACCACAAATTGTATTCAATACTGTCTCAACACTTTATTTCTTATTAGTCCAACGTTTCGGCTATTCCAGCCATCTTCAAGGACATCTTTAATACAAATCTTCTCCTCACATTAATTTATAA
>NW_027114541.1:129775-182956 GCF_000696795.3 Halyomorpha halys | reverse complement strand
TTGGACTAATAAGAAATAAAGTGTTGAGACAGTATTGGATACAATTTGTGGTTTTATTTAATAAATAATTACCTTGTCTCAAAAAATTTTGAAATAATATTATTTAACTAATTATTATTATTCTGTAACTAATATTTTCTGCCTTAAGCTATAAGAGGGAACTCATGATCACTATTAATAAAATTTTAATATATTATTTCATTTCCAGAAGTTTCACTTACATCGACAAGTCCCAAGACAGCTACAATTTTTTTTAGTATTTTGAAGAACTGACATTTGCTTTTGGCACCTCTGGTATACGCTTTTAACACCTAGTTTGGGAACCACTGATCTATTCTATAGTATCAAAGTGATTTGAGTAAAAAAAGACTTAAATGATCTATAAGTTACGGTTGGTCACTCGAAAGAACTAAAAAAAAAAGAAGGAAAACTTCGACAAGAAATAACACACTCAATATCAACTTGTATATTTATTTACTCTTGTAATCCTGCATATATAGTCTTAGCCTGTGCTTATACAGGGAGACAGGTATTATGGCAGTTATCAGGTGTCATCATACCTTAACTTATATATGTATATACTTATGAATCAAACCAGGGGAAAAATCTTCTTGGCTTAAAAATGGGGAAGAATGGCTTGCTGTGAGCCTAACTGGGGAAAAATGGTTCAACTTTCCGACTCCTTCCAATAAAACGAACATGGAGACGAAATAACCACATTACTTAAAATTTTATTATATTGCATTCTTATTAGTAGTTATAAGTACCTTCGTAATTTAATACTTTTACTTAATTGCTAAAAACACTACTCGTTTTTTCATTGGATTTTTGTTGATTTACCTTATATTACGCTACTAATGAGAATAATGGTAATTCAAAATTCAAATAAACAATTTTAACTTAATTTTTGTCCACATTAGTATTCTGGAAAATACATTGAATTATTTGGATTTAGTGAGAATGACCTCATTACAACACTAATTCAAAGAAGTGGAAAACCTGTACCCTCAGTAACTGTGGTCAATTAAGTTGTTTTTCTCTTGTGCAAAAGTAGTTTTGGCACCTCTACATCCATTTTCATACTTTTGAGATACTTTTTTTTTTCTAATTTTTTGAAGATTTAGATGCATTCAACATTAATTTCAAATTATTCCCTCGTTATTTCATCACTAAAAAAGAATTTTAACATGTTTAGGACTTAATTTTAGAAAATTTAATTTCTTGAAAAATTCGTGAAAGCTGAGTTATTCCGTTCTTTTCCTATAGTCTTCATATGTATCTAAATTTACGATCTTTTGAAAAAAATTAAATTTTTATTTGTAACTCTTATCAAGGCTTCTATGGTGCTTACATCTCTAATTATTTTCCCAATGTGAGATTCAACTTTAATAATGCAATATGTTATATCATGTTTTATTTTTTTTAATTAGAGTAAAGTTATGTGTTTCTGCAGTTTTCAAAAAATGTTTTTTAATCTAAGAATGTTTACCATCATTTTTATTAAGACAAGAATACAAAGTTCAAAAATTATGTCCTCCCCTCCAAAAAAATAAAACAAGAATACAAAATTTAAAAGATATAATTATGTCAATAAAAATTATAATTTAAAACTTTTACTCAAGTGAATGAAATTATTTACTTTTTTTAAAAATTAATTTATCTTTATTTGAAAAATCTAAATAAATTTTTTGAAATAGTTAATAGACAAAGTTTAATTTAAATTGACTCTCTCAGGTGTTAAGAAGTTGAGTATGTATTTATGTAAAATGGGTCATTGTTTTAAAAGAGATATATTATTGATTAGCTGAAAATAATATTTTAGTTTTGTTTATTGTGTAATATATAGTGGAGGTTTATTATGCTAGCTAAATCTTTTTATTCATTGTAATATATATATTTATATTTTCCTTTCTCGCCTATTTATATATTTAATACATTTCATTATATTGATTTTATTGTTTTTATTAATTTTATACATTACTTTCATATCTTATTTGTTTAGTTCCATTACTCATCTTTTACTTTTTCCTGTAACTTTCATTATGTTTATTTCTTGAATATTTTTTGTTTTTTTATTTTATCATTTAATTTCTATAATTTTTATCTCTATAATATTATATTTTATCATCGATTGTGAAGCAACTACTACTATTATCTACTTTTTTTGTTATCAATAAACTACTATCTACTTAATTTATTGTTATGTATATTTTTAAGTTTGTTTGTTCATTATTTTCCTATTATTTTCTATGTTTCTCTGAATTCTGGTTGTCATCTCTTTTTTATTTTTTCAGCCCTGATGAAAGCCTGAAATTCACCTCAAAATGTGGGGACAAATAAATTAGTTTTTGTTTATTTGTGTTTTTTTGCTGACCACATCCCCAACCGTCTTCTCATATTAATCTATGGTCAACTATAAACATCTCAACCTTAAAAATGATTTGAATATTATAAAAAATAAATGAAATTTTGTGTTTCCTTAAGTATAGGAGAACTTACTTCAGGATTACGTTCATAAATCAAATAAGTGTTTTGAGTTTTAATTACTTATAAATTAAACTGATGAATGATCAGTTGATACTAAATACTTAATCCTAATGAATTTAGTATGTTTTTTTAATTTCTGAATTAATTTTATTTTGGACTTCTATAACCATCAGACATAAGAGATTAATTATATTTGATTAATATCTATATTTTAAGTACTAATTAGGAATTTATTATTTCTCTTTAACTTTTTAAGTATTCTTTAATTATTTATACTAATCTGAACTGTTATCTGGTTTTAAGAAAACAATTCAAAACCAATAATAAGCAATGTCCATCTAGTTATTTTTGCGAATGAACATTTTATATTAATATCTATTTTTAATAAAAACTGAATTTTAAATAAATCTTTAGGCTAATTTTTCCTCTTTGTATTGAATAAACTTATGATTTACTGTAATAGTAAAGGTATTAATGGCTACAGATATAATGGAGTTGACTGGGGTTACTATCAAAAGAGAAAACATTCACTTAATGTAAAACTTCTTTTTTGAATTAATCAAGTAATTCTTTATGTAACCAATTAATGACCAGTGTTGTTAAAACGCAAGACCCCCAAAAGTAGACAAAAACAGAAGGTAGCGATACAGTGACATGACTGAATATGTGTAGATAATTTTTTCATCCTTACTCTCCAGATCTGTTACTAGTCTATAAGTTTGGCTTTAGCCGTCATTCTCTGTAAGCCATGCCTTATTTTATTATTATTGTCATTCTTTTTTTTTTTTTTTGTAATTCAACATCTATACTTTTTATAGATGTTTTGACCTGAATTTTAGGCCTTCATGAGGGATGCTCCAGCAGATTTTCTGGTTTGAGTAAATGAAGATTTTTAGCTCTATTTTCTGTCCCTAGACAGAAAATCTGCCGGAGCATGTTTTCAGGAGTTGTTGATAATTCTTGAAGGAAATTAACAATAACAGTAAATCAAAGCTATTTGTTATATGTATTTTTTAGGAAGACTGTAAAGTTCAGTGTTCTCGCAACACTGGCTGTGAGGTAGTACATTTAACATTAAATAAAAAAAAAAAAAGGAATCTCAGTTTCAGATAAATGAGAAAAAATAGAAATAATAAGTAGCAAAGTTAAAATTAAAATCACTGTTAGCCCATTATATTCTTTCCTGATGAGATATCCACTTCCAAGGATCAAGTATTCTGCTATCAAGATCTTACATAAATCAGATCTTTTTCAAGATTAATTAACAGTTTTTGGAACCGATTTTTTCAGCTAGATCCTGTCTGTTGTTAAAATAGATTATCCTGTTATATTGAGGATATCCCTAAAAATCTTCAGTATTTGGGAGATATCAAGAAACAGTTCCCACGTATATTTTCAGAAGGCTGTTTGCCCTTGGAGACTGTGTGATAATGGAGGCTTGTAAACAATTAGCTTCCTTCCTACAATTACAATTAAAATAAACAGAAAAATGAATACTTTCTTGACGATCTCGATGTGAGTAATGTATACTTAACTATCGTTAATTATTACTTTTTGTATAACAAGCTATTCAGTTGTATTTTCAATTTAGGCTGCAATAATGAAGTTAAAAATACACCGAGAATTTTAATTATTTTGAGATTTGAGTTTGCTAAACACAATAATTTATTTTAGATTATAGATGTATCTAATCCTTAACTTCTAACTCCCGGTCCGAACTTTCTTTGATAGGCAATAATTTAATTCTGTCGGCAATTCAGTTCGGTAAGGGGACAGTTCAGAATTCGAGAGACACAACATTACTTACCAATCACTGACTCCAAGAGATGGTTTGTAATTGTGCAGGATTTTTTAATATATTTTTACTTTCACTTACGCATATATGTAATATATAGTAAGGGGAAATATTGTGATTCTAAAAGTATCCCAATAATCGATTGTTGAATTCGAGATTTCGACGGTAATAAGTGGGGGTTTTTTGGTCCCCCGTTTTGAGGTCCCCTGAGCCAAAATAACCTGGTATTGCAAAATGGTCTGTGTATGTGCCTATGGGCGTGCCCAGCGGGGGCAGGAGGGGGCAGCTGCCCCCCCAAAAGTGAAAAGGTTATTAACTTATAAAGCACTGTGACAATCATATCCAATTTTCTTAAAATTTTAGTTCTCGTTTCTGTGCTGAAATGTCAAAATCTGATTAACTATAACTTGCCCCCCTCCTTGTTTTGATCTTGGGTACACCCTTGTGTATGCCAATGTGTTTGTTGAGAGCCTAGTTTTAAAATGAAACTTAAAATACATATTTAAAGCAAGTGTATGATTGGGATGTTGCAGCAAATTTATAAAATAGATTTTTCACATATTTTTCTTAAAAACTGATTAAACTCGCTTTATAAATGTGCAATTGAATGGCATTTAATATCAGCTAGGTCATTAGCCTCATTGAAATAGTTTAACATGGCTGGAATGCCATTAATTAATTTAAGGAGATGTGAGGAAACATATAGATATATATGTTTTTGGATTGAAAACACATTTACGGAAATAAGAGTAGAAGTATGGACGTATTATCTACCGTAGGAAAGCCAAAGATTTAAAAAAAAAAATGTAACATATATTATATATATTACATAATATGTTATTGTCAATTCAATGATATGTGAGAGACAAGTTAAATATCCAGTAGAATAATTCTATATTCTGATCAGACTACACTAATATTGAAGGAGGTGATCTGTGTACTGAGACCAAATATTGGCAAAGTTGACTGATTTGTTAACACTTTATGATGAATGAGAACCTGTCCGTTATGATACGGTCCCTCCGCTAGTGGCTTCAACGAAGAATAATGTATGCTTATAGAATTAGGAAACACGGACATTTCCTGTTTAATATGGATTTTATAAAAAAACAAAAAACAAAAACTGTAGCACTAAAATCCATGAAAGTAAGTAAAATGCGATATTTTTTGGTAATATTAAGCAATGGGACTCATTCGACGCAGAATTTACTGCTCTTTGATTGGACATAGCTTATGTTCGCTAGAATTCACCGTTAAGGAGTATTAGGGAAATAAAAAATATGTCATGTAACGTATGAGATATTTTTTATTTCCCTATAATTCCTCAACAGTGCATTCTAGCCTACATAAGTTATGGCAAATCAAAAGGCATTAAATGCATTTCCGTGTTATGTTGGGTAGGAAATAATTTTTAAGATTATTTTTACTGGCTCCAGTACTAAATGAAGTATTATTTCATGATTGGTTATACAAGGACGTAATGAGGCAACCACTTTAAAGAGGCTGTATATGCTCCAGAAGGGTCTTCCAATCCCTGAGTTGAGACTATAAATATTTGGGGCTTACTATCCCAACGGTTTTTATGTATCTCTATAGTTTATCTTTATATAAAAGGATATTATGTTTCTCCCTGGTGAATGAAGAAAGCTTTAAAATCATTAATACGGGTTTTAAATTAAACATTGATAGAGAAATACAGGATTCATTTCTACTCTTTTTTTTTTTTTTTTTGGAAAAGAAGCGGAGAAGGATTTCTTCATGTGTTTTTTCTGTCAAACTTTTCAAGAGGTTTCTCCCTTATTTTTTTATTCTACTATTTCCTTGGATTATTTTGAAATCCCTTAGAAATCCTCACATTCCTTGCTAGGAAGGTTATTATTGTAAAAGAAATGTTTTTTTATCGCGTTGGTAACGATAGGCATTATGAAATGGCAGTTGTGAAAAAGTAGGCAGGTCGAGTTAGTATAATTTTATATGTAATTATACTTATTTATTTTTTTTTTAATTATACTTATTTATTTTTTAATTATGATTTTTTTTTTTTTGTAAAAGAAGCGGAGAAAGATTTCTTCATGTGTTTTTTCTGTCAAACTTTTTAACAGGTTTCTCCCTTATTTTTTTATTCTACTATTTCCTTGGATTATTTTGGATTTCCTTAGAAATCCTCACATTCCTTGCTAGGAAGGTTATTATTGTAAAAGAAATGTTTTTTTATCGCGTTGGTACGATAGGCATTTCTAAGGAAATTCAAAATAATCCAAGGAAATTGTAGAATAAAAAAATAAGGGAGAAACCTGTTAAAAAGTTTGACAGAAAAAACACATGAAGAAATCCTCACATTCCTTGCTAGGAAGGTTATTATTGTAAAAGAAAAGTTTTTTTATCGCGTTGGTAACGATAGGCATTATGAAATGGCAGTTGTGAAAAAGTAGTCAAGTCGAGTTAGTATAATTTTATATATTTAGAATCACCAAATAAGCACAGTATAAATTTAATCTATCACAAAAAACTTAAATATTTAAGAAATGGGTAAGAAAGTAAACTAAATTAAAAGATTTTATAAATAATTTAAATTTTTACTTTAAAAATGAGTGATTTTGAACTATATACACGACGCAGGAATATGATAGAAATGGAGATTTGATCAAATACTTAAGGTAGATAGATAATCAATTCAAGGAAGATATTAAATTTGCAACTCTGGGTTGATTTCCCTAAAAAAAAGTAAGTGATTTTAATCAATAAATAAAGTTCATTTATTTTTATTAAAACATGTTGATTTGACGCATCATAGGTAACGAAGTATCAAATTTCTTTTTTCATTATTTCCCTGCGACATATTAATACTTTTTAACGAGTGACACAAATCATAAATATGTTTTTCTTTCTGATCAAAGCGGGATTTTCTGACTAAACTATAAATTCCTAGCCCATTATCCAATCGAGTGCATACAACAATTAAATAGCACAGGCATTTATAACCTGCGTGGATGAGTTGACCTCATTGGAAAAAAAATCCTAAAAGCTTAGATCATCACATATTTGTAAAATTAAATAAATAATTATGATATTTATTTATATCATTATAAAATAAAGGTTTAGACATTGCAAAAAATTTAAAACTGAATATCGTGAAAGATAATTATAAATAAATCTTTTCGTAAGAAAAAAAGGTTTAGTATCCAAACATTGGCTGAATTTATTCACCAAAAACTCGTCAAATTTTATTATTTCTGAATTATCAAAAGAATAACCCTTTAAATAATCTTACTGCTTCACCATATGGTAGGAGACGGGAGGATAACAGTAAGGTCAGAAATTAAAATAAGGAAAACTATTAGAAATGGTGAAATTTTCACTGCACCATGGCAATAACAAGTTATCTATAGGAGGAATGTATAAAACCTCCCAAAAAAAAACCTTGAAATGCAAAGTTGTATGGGCAGTATAAAATAAGTTATCGATAAGATAAAAAAAGAAGTCCATTTGGGGGTTCGAAAAAAATGCAATCGATTAGGAAGATACTAAATAAATACTGAAGAGACTTTTTTCTCAAAAAGAGATTATTAATTTGGGAACTAACTCCAATGGTCAATCTTTAACCGAATATATACAGACACTTTTCCACTTTTCATTAAAGTTTCTTTTTTCGATGAATACATTGATGGAGAACGATAATTTATTAATAATCAATCAATGAACAATGTTTCTTCATTTCTGTTTATCCTTGTTTTACCCCTGATTTCTTCTTAGTATGATTCTTTCCTCTTCGTGATTTCTATTCAATCATTTTAGTTTTTATCTTCTATGTTTTAAGATGTGTTTGAGTTAGATTTATTATTATTGAAATAGCATAATGTACCTTGTATTACATTCGATTTTATTAATAGGTCAATAATCTGATCATTTCCTATCACTTGATAGATGGCTCGGCAGGATATAATTGACAGTAGGGGGCGGAGGGAATGTCCTTGCGACAAACCCTCCTATATTCATCATTTTGTAACCGGGCAGGATGTAGTGGTTAGCGATTAAATGTCTTTACGCCTGCCCTCGCAATTACCTCACAAGTGGCTCCTTTAACACGGAGATGAGTGTGGATTCCTAAGACTTCTATTCACGCAGTTATAAATACGCAGAAGAGTTCTCTCACAGTACGACCGAAAACTACATCGCTAAATTAAACGATCCAGAGGAGAATCGGAGTGTTAATTAAATTTGGTTGAGGAAGAGTTTGTCTTGGGAAGAGATTTTGGCCTTTATATTCTAGAATCGATAGCCTCTTTGATGTTAAAACCTCCAGCGCAACCTTGGAAGATAATTGCCCTACCGCTGATATCCTTACTATGGAAAAGGAAATTAAATCTATTAAAAAAACATGAGAAGATTCCTGGACTTGTAGTAATAAACTCTCTACCAGTAATCCAGTTAAAATGCATATACAAGAATATCGGGAAATTTAATGGTTAAAAAGAGGATAAGAAGCCACCCAAGTATTTTAAAATTATTCCGTTTTCTTACCTTATCTGGCCCGGTTTAATTGAGGACTCAATTTTTTTTAAATATATAACAAAATTTAGAACTATAACAATGAAGCTTAGTCCATAACTAGAACAGAAAAGATCAAATTTCAAAGTTTAATAAGAGACTGATGGAGGAGAGGGCAGTTCGATTAATTATTATTATTATATGATTTGATTCCTGGATATATATGAATATAGCACTATTGAGTTTTTTAATTTTTGACTTAAAATCAAGATAACAGATGTAAAAAAAATTATAACAGTTATTATTGAAATAAATTAATAAAGGTGAGGCCCAGAACGAAAATTTAGACCCAGTTCTCGAAAAGTAAATATATTCCAAAAAATCTGTGTATTATTTGTTTCAGTGCAGTGCAGTGACTTGATAGTTGACCATGGATATAAATATAAATATAGCCATCACCCAGAATAAAAACTATAATCATAAAAGGAATAACAAAATAAATAGACAGTGAATCAAAGAAGTAAAAGATAAAGTTATATAAGACAAAAAGAATAAAGAAATATGAATAAGATAATCAAGTTAGTATATATATGTACTAAAAAAAATTATTTAAAATTAAATTAATAAAAAAAATTGAGAAAGAAAATATATGTAATCATGA
Organism: Halyomorpha halys; assembly: GCF_000696795.3. Taxonomy (NCBI): domain Eukaryota; kingdom Metazoa; phylum Arthropoda; class Insecta; order Hemiptera; family Pentatomidae; genus Halyomorpha; species Halyomorpha halys. The sequence goes on along the minus strand of NW_027114541.1, from coordinate 173,525 downwards.
AATGTGTAAGTAAAATAATAGAATGAAATAAACAAAATAAAAAAGTTATATATAAGCCTAAAGGAATGATTAGTAAATTTGACAATGATTAGATGTAGTAAACATAACTTAATAACAATGATAAATAACAATTTTGGTATTTATGTCTTATGGTAAAAAAGTATATTCAACGATGTAAACAAAAATTTACAGCATTGAAGTGATTGTTAACAGTGTTTTTTATTTCCGAAAATGTTAAATAAATCGAAGATATATTAAAATGTCATTATTATTTTAAAATTATTATAAATTATTTATTAAACTCACTATCTCTAATGAGATTAATTATAGCGTTGGAGCATTCATATTATTGTCTGTATTATTATTTTGTCTAGAACCATCCATTTACATGTAAAATATGTAGTACATTGTATAGTAAGAGTTCATCTAGAGAATAATTTGATTCAAATTACCGAATTTATGACAGTTTGATGATGATTACGAAATTAAAATTTAAAAACCAAATATACACACACACAAAAAAAATGTTTTATACAATTTTTAATTCAATTTCAAACCAAGGAGAGAACTAACATTTGAATAAAAAAAATCTAATTCGGTTAGGATTCCACTTTCATAGCACTCCTGTGATTTACTCAATGAAGATTTACACCTCAACCCCCAACTGCTTTTTGTTTTTTATCACTTTGGAGATGGGCATATAAATAAACATGGTTTCACTGTGTAACTGAATCCAATATACTTCGCTTGAACTTGAAAAGTTTTAGTTTCTGTTTTACATAAAACTACTAAATGGTTATCTTGAAAATAGCGTATAACTATAATTATTAGTAAATGGTATTATGTAAAATTTCAATAAAATTCTAATCTACAGTGAAAACTGGGTGTGCTGAACATGAAAACATTTTTGTAATCAAAACTTGAACAGTCCCAGCGGTAATAATTAAATTGAAAAAAAGGTATATAAAGGTGTGATACGTATTCTATACACCCGGTTCGCATTGTTTATTAATTCTGTTCATCAAAATTCAATAAAAAATTAATAACTACAATTTGAATATGTTTGGTTATTCACCATTTGTAAAAGTATCATTGCGGCTTAACATTACGTTATGGGGAAAATTAAAGCAAAATAAATTTACCTATACAATTTTTTTTTTGGTACCTCTCTTAGATATGAGACAATTACAACAATTTTTGAAAGAAAATGATCAATATTTGGAGAGCAGTATCTCGGAAAGTAATGGTCTCACTGAGCTGGATTAGCGTTAATTAAAATTAAAGTCCTTGATTTCTGTTTACTAAAAGGTTTGTGGATTCATAATTTGTAATTTGAAAAATGTAATCTCGATTAACTAAGGATAATAGTTCTAATTAATTTGACCCTTACAATAAATCTCTCTCCCTAACTTTTAAAAATTCCGCCAGGTTAGAGATTTTTTTAGGTTTCAAGGGGTGGGAACGCTAGACAATGCTTCGATCAGTTTCTAGCCAGCTTTAAGAAAAAAGTACAGTGAAGGAGTAAACTGTCAGGAAACGTGAAGCTAAATAGGTGGGCCTGGTGATGGAACAGGGGCGTGGCAGAGGAGTAGGGGAAGAGTACGGGCCAATCACAGGTCTCCTTCTATTCCTGTTTACATCAACGTAAATTTCTCCATGAGAGTTGTCTTTTTGGCTTCGTTTTTGCTTCGAAAGCAAGTATGGCTATGCCACACCCTTGTTAGTCACTGAAAAATATTGTTTGCCTAAACTAGTATTACTATTTTATTTTTCTTTCCTTTACTTCTGAAAATCGCTGACGCAGTCATTATAACATATGTTTAATTACTCTCCATTTTTTACTTGAAAGAACAATAATCACATCTTCAAGATTGACGCGATTCAATGAATCCGTGAAATATTACTTTTCTTTGAAAACCTCTCTCCCTCACATATGTGATATGAGAGGGAATGAGATTTTACGTTGATTTCGCCATGAATAAAAAAATCAATTATTGACGTCCAAAATAGGAAATATATTTTTTTAGCAGGTATAAACCAACTTCTTAACCACTGTTTTTATTACATATTTTTTTATTTAATTAATAAAATGAAGTAAATTATTAATTACGCTTATCTCCACTTTTGATAAGTGAAACAACTTGAGATTTATAATTTTCTCCCGGCCTTTCTGGCTGTTATAATGTAAGCCTTAAAACTGGAAATTTCAAGTACAAATATTGAAATTAAACAATTTAAATAACTAAGTCCGTCACCTAAAGTAAGTATACTGTATTTAATGTTTTCGTATTTCATACCTTTTTTTCATTGTTGTTTTTAAAATCATTTATAATATTTTATCTGTTCGTTACTTACTACTCGTTAACAAGATTTCAGGAAAAACAAAACAAATGGTTAAAGCGATAAACTGATAGTATTTGAGAATGTTAGAGATTGATTTAACAAAGGAAGTCCTACCCTTTGTTTGGTTAGCACTCTACTCCTTCATCAATCCTCATTAGTTTAATCAAGCGCCGCGCTAATTGAGATAACATCTTATGAGAACTGCACTGTCCCAGCTAATGAACTAATGATAAGAGACACCGGGCTACCAAAATATTTTTGTTTAAAAATCTCCAAACAGATACTGAGTATTGTATATCTTACTGTTTCCAAAGGTGATAAAAAAATAAAATACTTCAAAGTATGTTCTTTTGGTGTGTACCTTAATTGAAAAAAGTTTGACAGTAAACTAATGAGAGTCCGCCAAAAGTAAAAATTATTAGCTAGACAAATTAACGAATTATTTTTCATTCTATAAGGCTACAAAGGTATTCTTAATCTAAGTATTCAAAGACAAAAAGTCATTTATCACGAGTGTGACCAAGGATATAGAGATCTTGAGAATATTGCCGAAGATTAGGAAACTATTAACTGGATCGTAGTTGAAATGGAAAATTTTGATGTAAATACAAATTATCTGCCACGAATATTCGAAATGTCATGAATTGTTGAACAAATGCATAAGGTAGGGTAGTACTCGTATAATAAATTCCAGTCGGAAACAGGTTGTACAGACTGTATTGTACTGAAAAATTATTGACTTAAAACCGTGGTATATTTTTGAATAAAGCTGGCCAAACTTATTTTATCGATTTTGTTTTTTAAATCCCAAGCTATTGAAAAATATAGCATATCTATCGAATTAAGTTTTGTTGTCTGAAATCTAAAAAATAGATTGCTCAAAGTCTGAGAATCTTCAATGTGCTTAGCTAAAAAAACCGATCCACCTCCTTCAGACTCCATTTGTATCATCATTATTTGTAATTAAAAATTTATTTTTTAGACAAAGTTGTGTATAGCAAACAATCAGCTGTGATGATTCATTAATTAGAAATAATATTTTTAATTGGTAAATCAAATTCATTTTCTTACTACAACAATAGGATACAAGCCCTAAATAATAACAGAGTACACATCGAATACAACCAATAACTAATAAAAAGATATAGTGGAACTAAAACAAACTAATAAAAACATATATGAAAAGTATTGTATGGCAAATCTTATAAATTCAAACTTATAAACATAAAAAACAAAATTGAAGACAATCATAAAATAAGATAACTTAAACATTAAAGCATACAAATAATTTCAACATTGATAGAAGTAACTTGAAACATACGTGAAAATAATTTAAAACATTACTTTTAAATTTGAAACATAAACACTTAATATATAAGTTGGTCAGGGTTGCGGTCAAAAAAAGAACAAATAGTTTATAACTATTTTAATGTCCGACGTTTCGCTCCACCTTGCAGGGCTTCATCAAGGCTGTTCAAAGAGAAAGGTTGAACAGAATCTTTCTATTCAACCTTTCGCTTTGAAGAGCCCTAATGAAGCCCTGCAAGGTGGGGCGAAACGTCGGACATTAAAATAGTTATAAACTATTTGTTCTTTTTTTGACCGCAACCCTGGCCATCTTCTTATATATAAATTTTTACGGTCAACTGTATATACATATAAAAACTTAATAATTAAAGAGACATAAAAATATATAGAAATTTAATTCAAATAAATTAAATTATTCATAAAACAACATATTATAATTTGTTATTTTTTTTTTCTCAAACGTTGCTTCATTTGCCAAAGTCAGTAATATTATGCTTAATAAATATAATAAGATTGTTATTTTCTACACGTTTATGCATAAATTACAATGAACTATTAAAGACCATGTAATGAAAAGTAATTTAGTAGAATTTACAATCAGGTTTGGTTTTGATAAATAAGTTTATTTAGAAACTATTACGTTAACTAATTCGATTTAGGAGTTACCGTGCGGACAAGTCAGTACAGTCAATATTAAAATCAGAGTTAGTGTTTTGTCATTTTTGGTGATTTATTATTGATAAAACTGAAATTTGATAGAAAAGAGAAATGAAAAGAAAACCCCAAAAAATAACAAAAATTTAAAAATAGTGCTTAGGATGGACACACACACACTTTCTTATCCTTTTTTTTTACTTAAGTCCTTCATTGAAGACTTATGCAATCCCAGAGTGTCAAGATTCATTTATCAGTACTTCAGCGAAATAAATATTGGCTAACCAATATTGGAATCAAACCCACATTGTTCTGTACCAACTACTCTAGAACCCTCGCCCCAACGTGCCCAGCTATCATACCCTCTGGACAAGCACTTATTATCTGTTTATCTGATTATTTTGAATTTGTTTATCTATTTAAACTTATTGCTTGAGATTTGATTCCTCTCGGAGCTGTTAAATATTACTAAAGCATTAACATTTCATTCAATAGTATTTTAACAGCTCAATATTCCTTTTTTATTTCAAAAATAATTTTTGTATTAGATGTGACATAGAGTTGTATAAAAGTAATTGAAATAATTATTAAAATGAAAAAATGAATTTCCAAATTATAGGTCAGGATTGGTTATGCGACAAAAATTTTTAATTAGATTTTGAAGATAAAGAAGTTATTATAAAAAGCAATAAATATATAATAATGGTCATTACTATATTATTATTTTGATTTTAGCAAATGTAATTTAAGTTTATCTATCATTTAGTGCTTAAAAAAAAAAGAAGAAAAAAAAAAGGAAAATGGCATTATAACACATTCTAGAATTTTGGCCAGGTTTTTTTGTTTTGTACACCCTCTCTAGATATGTTGCTGAGCATTGAGTGTATTCAATTTAAATTAAACAAAAAAAAATTGTTTAATTAAATATAGATAGATTTGACGCTCATAATGCAGAGAACATATTCTATGATTTGGTAACATATTCATGGTCTACACAAGTATGGTAAGATCCAAGATAGACTACGGCTTTCAGGTTTATTCATCAGCTAAAACAGACTGTCTCCAACTCTTAGACTCCGTTCATCATACTGGAATAAGACTTGCCACAGGTGCTTTCAGGACGAGCCCAATAGAAAGCCTCTGTATGAGGCTTCTTCACCACCACTTATTTTTCGGAGACAGGAACTCATGGACAGTTACATTACCAAAATCAAACTCCAACCAACTAACCCTGCGTACCCCCATATATTTCACCCTCGTTCCATGAGAAAATATGAAATGAATCCTTCACGGAACGCTCCATTAGGCATAAGACAGAGAGAAATCATAAGAGAGATTTATGACATGCCTACAAACCAAGCTGAATTTATAGATTGCCATTATCTCGACAAAAATATATATTTATTTATTTTCTCTGTCAATTTTATTTTATTTATATATATTTCTTAATATTTACAATTGCAAAGAAATCAGTTTATAAATATACTATTATAGATATGATGATATTAGGAATGTTTCCAAGTGGTCAAACAGTATGCATAGGTAAACATCACCTTCGCTCTGGATTACCTTATATTGTATTTTAAAAAAAAAATGCTCGCTAAATAAAAACGTTTCAAGATAGTATTAAGCTTCATAATAAAGTGAACTCAGAACTGTTTTACACAGCAAAAAAGGAAACCGGTAATACATTCTTTTCTTTTAGTCTTGGAATAGTGAGACCTCAAATTTGTTAGGTTGGACTAGATCTTTGAGTATATTAAATTTTGACCAATCCAATTGAATTGTTTGAAATCTTGGGAAAGAGCTCATTTTGGAAGATATAAGGTTTGAGTCCGGAAGCTCAGATCTTCCACAGCTCAAGGGAAGTTCGAATCTGGAGGGTAAAATAAGTCTTGGGCTCAGCTTTCAGGCTAACACAGGAATAGAAATGTCGCTCCAGCCTTTCGAGTTAAAGAATACACATTGGAAAAAAAAAGATTTACGGAAACAATTCGATTTTGTATGTTCTTTACATTTCTTCTTAACAAAAACCTTATAATTAACTGTGATAATGAATTTTCACCTGAATCACAAAATTTATTGATTAACTAAATGTTAATTTTTAATAAATGTCAATAAAAATTGTTACTTAGATAGTCCAAGAACATTACTTAAATAATAACTTTCATTCAACAAACTAAATCAATTTAATGGATTTATCATTAATGATAAATTATAATGAATCAGAAATTTTATATAATGCTCAAAATTACAAAATTAAAGTACACTGTAAATTCACATTACAATCAACTATGCACATGGATGAAAAATAGTTAATTCTAAAATATATCTAATAGTCAATATGTAGATGTGGCACTCAGTCATAAAGTACAACTAACAATATGAACACTTTTACACACTTAAAATGTTTCTTCACCATAATGTTTTACCTTCAACCAACAACCTCTATTACAACTTAGTATCAAAATAATTCCTTTAATAAACGAACTTCCTATATATTCTTTAAAAAATTAGTGAGATTATCCTTAGAAAATCCCGTTATGCCAAATATTTCAGTTCACAATAATAATTTTCAGATTCCACGTGTTTAGACCGAAATGCTCATCCACAACCAACCGTGTATTCATGAAGGGATACTGAAAACCATTCTGCCCAATTTCGATATCCATTTTTCAGACAGATTTATTGACAAAAAATAAATACATTTTTGAATACTTAAATACTCACTTTGAAGGCAACATCTGCTCCAGCTTTGATCAAATATTTAACAACATTGTTATGGCCATTTAATGCTGCAAGCATCAATGGGGTGTATTGAGATTTATCTAAGCTCCTTAACGCAGAACCAGCCTGCACTAAAATATGAACACCTGACCATTCCCTGCAGCTGCATGAAGAGCCATTAAAGAAGAGGTATCCTTGATTGAAAAGTTGGTACTGCCTGTAAATTCAACTAGGCATAAGCCACCACAACACTACCTGGACCCTGCACATCACCTTAAAATGCTACAAGGTAATCGAAGGAATTACAAAGTACCAGATATACATATACCAACCTGTATGTATTCAATTACTTATTTCGTAGGGGGGGGGTACAGAAAAAAAGTGTTACGACCGACTATCTGATAGGTTAAAACGGCACTCTCAGTATTCTTTTAACAGATAATTCTAGCGATGTTCCAGTATTCAAAGATTTATGAACTTTACCTCTTAAAAAATTTTAGCTCTAAAAAAAAAAAAATTACTTCTTGTGATTAGAACGTTCCTGGTATGTAAGTGGGGATTCACAGTTTTAAAATAATATTACATAACTATAATGTAGGTTTTTCCGCAGTGAGGGAAAAGGGAGAATGGTGGCCGAAATGGTTGTCCAATTTTTTAATTGGCCGATTTCTTCTTGGAAGAAAATCAAAATTATATAGATAGCTTCTTATTAAAATATAGAACAACATCAATCAACGTCTTTTATTATACATTTGACCAGTTGACCAAAACATAATCAATTATAGCTTGTTCGGCGATGATCTGTTATTTTTTTTCAGATCGTGCTATATGACGAATCGTTTTTATTTTTAATAATAACTTATGAATCTACTAGAGTAGAGTGTCCACATAATCCTTTGCATGTAGCAAACAATTAAAGTTATTTTCCAATAGCTTATTATTTATATAATAATTAATAAAGGTTAGATTACACATATATAATAAATGTCTGTAGCACTGTAGCAGATTTAAATTAAAATAAAAAAAATAAGTTTTTTTATGTAAGCTCTGCTATAATGATTGCTAAACATTGTATATTTGTCCTATATTTTCATAAATGACCGAAATATGAAAGTATTAAACCTTAAATTCTAGTTTAGAAGATAACTGCGGAAGTGGCCAGACTGAATTTTCTTTCGGTTTCGACGTTTCTTGAAATATGAAACCTCAAATTTTGAGAGTGGAGGGGATTCAATTTTTTCGTTTTTGTCGATTAAAAAGGTTCATGATCGAATATAATAAAAGAAAATGAAGGATCACTGCAAACACATTTTTGGTCACTTGTGTTTCGTAAAAAAACAGGTCCTTGACGCCTAAAACGGCGTATATATAGTTCTATATAGAAGTTTATATTTTGTATAAACTGTTTTAACGATAGTTCGTATTATTATTAATGGGAGGCACTTTATATTCATTGTGAAACAGATATTTCTTGGATTTAACGGTATTAAAGGAGGCTAACAGACCAGTGTCAACTAATTATTTTATTTCCTAAATTGTAAAATTATAAAATAAAATAATTTTATTTCAATTTTAACAATAATTGTTATTAAAGCAGTTATTCAAAAGACTTTCCTTGGTAATGGTCAGGTTGGCCGAAACGGGTTATTAAAAAGGAATTTTGAGAATAATTGATAAATACAACTGATCGCTAAAAATAAACCCAAAAATATATAAAATTAATAAATGCAGTACTTGATTATGAAAACTATATAAACTATGTTTATAATATTATTTTTACATAATATAACTAATTTATAAACAAGAGAAAATATAATTATGATTGCAAAATTAATTTTTATTATGATTTATTACTTCGGAAATGTATAAATCAAAATATGAAATTAATGTGACGCCTAAAATAAGTAATGAACAAGAGAAAAATATATGAAAGCAAAATTAATGTTTATTATCATTTTTTCTTCTGAAATATATAAATTAAAATATCTAATTAATGTGTTACCTAAAAGAAGCAATATAACAAAGATTTCCAATGTACTATATAAATTTTATTTTTTTTAAACTGTTAGATCGACCCACGGGTAGCGAGATACCAAGAATATAAAATTTGAGCTTTTTAATGACAGAAACGAGAAAGCATTTTTTTTTGTTATACATATATAATATTATATCGAAGAGACTTTTGAACTGAGCCTCTGATGAAAGGGGTATGGATGGCAGAGGTAAGCTACGTAAGAGGATTCATCCCTTTCTTCTTTTTGTGACCACGAGAGGCCACCATTTTAAGGGCCGCATAAGAGAAGATTCTTTACTTGATTTTTAAAGAAGCTATATTTGTTGTTCTTGCGTATTTAGACGAATTGTTGCTAAGAGGATTAATTTATAGAATAGACCATTCAAAACCTCATTGTTTTCTTACAACCATAATACCTAAATAAGGTTCTTGTCTTGTCTTCTGTAGGCATAATTATAGATTTTAGTCATGATTAGCTAAAACATATTAGCAGAACCTTCGTCTCACACTAACTCAAACCTAAGCAAGGTTAGCAATGCTATATCCTATCCTATATAGAAAATACAAATTAAAATCAGAAACAGTTATTCTTATTTTTAAAACAATTCTCAGGTCACTGCTGATGTATAGCTATGAAGTCTAGGGAGAGGGACCCTTCACGAAAAGGAAAAAATTACAATCTTTTCAAAATAAAGTCCTAAGAATTGTAGTGGAAGCTCCTTGGTTTGTAAGAAACATCCAATTGCATTGGAAATTGCAAATAGAGACAATAAAGGTTTACATCAAAAAAAGGTTCATGAAGGTCCACTTTCAGTTAGCTACAGTTAAAGGAGCAGTGACCAACAACTTGGGAAACCCAACCACAACCCGAAGACTGAAGCCCAGGCTTCTGCAGGACATCCTGTTATAAATTCTATATTTATCAGTTCTGTTATTATCACTCTATAATTTTATTTTATCTTATTTTTTTTCTGTAATTCACTTTGTTTTTTTTTTTGCTTTAGTAGTCAATTATTTATTTTATTAAATCCATAAATGTCATTGTTTTTGTTATTAACTTTTCTTTTATCTTTTATTAATTTAAACTATTTATTCATAACATTGTATATATAGTTTTATTTTTTATTAATATACTTGTTTGAGAGTGGTTTAGTTTCTTTTTAAAACAATTTTGATCCTTTTTCTCTCAACTTTATTCTTTTTTAAACATCCGACGTTTCGACCACTCAGGTCATTTTCAAGGATTCCTTATTTTGTTTTCATTTTTTTCTTTAAAATTCTTAAATGCCGGCTAATTGCCTTTGTCCCATAAATTCTTCTATAAAATTCTTTCCCAAATTTAAAACTTTTATTAACCACTTTTATGTTCATTTACAAACTCCAAACAGAACCTACCTTTAACAGTTTTGAACTTGTTGAAGGTAGGTTCTGTTTGGAGTTTGTAAATGAACATAAAAGTGGTTAATAAAAGTTTTAAATTTGGGAAAGAATTTTATAGAAGAATTTATGGGACAAAGGCAATTAGCCGGCATTTAAGAATTTTAAAGAAAAAAATGAAAACAAAATAAGGAATCCTTGAAAATGACCTGAGTGGTCGAAACGTCGGATGTTTAAAAAAGAATAAAGTTGAGAGAAAAAGGATCAAAATTGTTTTAAAAAGAAATTGTATATGTAGTTAGGGGTGCCTTTTGTTTGAGGCTATATCCCCCCGTAATCAATTGTTAAAAAATAAAAAAGTTACCTCTTACATTAACCATGTAAGTCTTAAGGTCAACCAGGCCGATTTGGTATTAAATAAATATAAAATACCCTTAGTCGGAGATAGACAGAAGAAGGCATCATCCCCCAGACTCGGGTTTTCTTGGGGTTGAATAAAAAAAAAAAAAAAAATGGTAATGCATAGTAAGTAACTCGTTATTTCGGCGTTTCGGCCCACTTGAAGGTTCTTTCCAGGACTACAAAGACAAAATATAATATAATACAAATACAAAATACAAAATATAATAAAAATTCATTTGATTGTATTTATTGAGATATTGATTAATTTACTTGATGTATTGTGTTTGTTGAACCCTCAAGAAGGCCGACAAAGTTTGCGAAATTTTAGGAACAAATTAGTACAATTTTAACCACTTCCCTGACCATTTACTCAATAAACAAAACGGAAAAGAGAGAACAAAATAATAAAACTATGGTTACAAGACGAGATTTGAATATCAATTAAAAGTTTTTCCTGTATTCAAAAAGTTTAGACTGATCTCTGCAAACAACATTCAAAATTGCCCTTAATAAAATTTCAAGAGTTGTAAGTTACTTTAAGAATAAGCTGATGCTGTGGTTGGAAGGAATTAGGAGAGGTGACTGAATGACCTCTTAGCCAACACGTTCCCAGAGAATTGAGGAAGAGGACAACAATTTTAAAAAAACGAGAAAAAAGTTAACCAATTGGTGTCAGTTGGCGAGTCAAGGAAATTATACGAGCCCACGCCCCAATCGTGGTAGGGGTAGTGGAGGGACGCCACTGCTGACCACTGTTCGGAGCACAGCTAGTCTACCATCATCTCCTCTCTCTCTTACAACTTCTTCAGGTAATATCACTAGCATACCATAACAATCAGTATCTTCATAGCATATTCCATTATTCAAATATTATACCAGTAAACTGATTCAAATAAACAAAATCATTCCATGAGTGTTGTAAAGTTCCTTGTTCAGAGTGACATACTGATTCTAAAAATAAAAAAAACATAGGATCTAAGATGGCAGCTTGAGATAAACTTAATATATTAACCGTTTCACTCAATTGACAGTTATTTCCTATTCTTCGTCTGGGTTGTAGTCACCTATCATAATTTCAAAACACGTCAGGAACTCTCCACTCAACATTCAATCCCTGTAGTTAGGTATGTATTCCTATTAGACTTCTAAAACTGAGATGCCGAAAATAAATGTTTTAATCTTGTTGCATGTGATACAATATTTCATTAACTAATATTCCACTAGCAATTTTACTCAAGAATTATCAGTTTTTGAAATGTAGTACTCATATTGTTTTAACACATACAGAAGATTTCCTTCTTATATTAGGTATTTTAATAGAAAATCTTTCCGATTAATGTCTTTATTTCGTACACTTCTTTTGTCAATGCTTTGTGACATTTTTCATGGCAAAAATCTTATCAGTACTTACATCGTCCTTTTTTAATTTCGTATTACACTGAAATATTTTATAATTTAAAATACTGTGTTTACTCTGATAGTAGAAAAACATTTAAGTAGCACACATTATAAACTATTTTAATTTAAGACGAAATATAATAAGAATTAATGATACAAATTAAAAGGACGGTGTAAGTACTGATAAGATTGCTGATGGTGAAGATAAGGGAAGAGCCCCGAAACGTTGATGAAAATATATGAAATAAAAAAATTAATAGGAAGGGCTTTTCACTAAAATACTTAATGAGTACAGTTTTACAAATAAAAGTGGAAGACAGAAATATTAACAAAAAATAAAAACCATTGTTAAAAAAGGGAAAAAGTGAGGCTTTTTACTTAAAGTGTTTCCATGCAGAAAGAAAACGGAGAAAATTGATTTTCATTATTATATGCATTTTTTCTCCAATCTCTATGTTTATATAATAATTATTTTACCATGTTGTTTATATGCATATTTTGTAAGATACATTTGTAATTACAGAGTGCAATAAACTAATTAGATGAATATATTGACCCAATTATGATACCTTAACATATATTGTACTCAGTTAGTTTTTAGCTGACAATGATATTTTGCAAATGTATATTGAAAATGAGTACTTGTAATTAGTTATAAAAAGTTAGATCGAGATTAAAGCAAAATCACTTGTATTCCAGATTGTCCATAGTTGGACTTCTCTTCTAAAGAAATTTTCGCTTAAATTATTCTTTATTTTTTCTCACTTTGTGGCAAATTGCAATATTTATATGCTGAAATATTCCGATTAAATGTATTATTTTCAAATGAAAGTGAAATATTATTTTTTGAAATTGAATATTTTAACGTTTCAAATGAAATTTCTATTAAAACTTTTTCTTAGTGGAATTTAAAAAAAAAAAAGATTTATAAATATTTTAAGACGTGAGAAAGGTTGATATAGTTTCAAAATATTACTATATAGTAAATATATAAATTTAATGTTAGTAGAATGTAGTTTATAATCTTTCTTTTTTTTTTTTTATAAGTTTAAGTAAGTCAACATTTTTCGCCAAAACAGCAATTACATTCTACTGAGTATCATCCTTTTTCCTTGATTAAAAAGCCTACAATATGCTCACAATCTCTGCCAGAAAGATAAGTTTCAGGCTAAGTAACAGTATACATCAGTTAAAATGTAATCCTATGTTTCAGTCAACCACGAACGTAGTAGGCTTGGGGCTAATTTTTTTTTTTAAGGATTCAGAGACCTGACATTTATATGATATCTAAATTTGGATTATAATTACGTAAAATTTACTCTTAGATCATCATTCGTTTTTTCATGGCTGACTAGATTTGACACATCTACTTGGTGCCTAAGTGTAAATTGAAAGTAGTTGCTTGAAATTAAAACGTCAGAAACCTTTCTTTAAAAAGGTATTTTTTTGTTCATTATTCAGATTATTAAGCTGACTTGTTTATTAAAATATTATACAATAACTTTTAGTTTGAGTGTAGGTAACAAATTAAAGAAACAAAGATCTTTCGATCCTTATCCCTCATTTTGTATATTTTTCTCCAACGTTTCGGCCCTCAGGCCATTATAAAGGAGACTAATTAATTAGTTCAGGTTTTATCCTGTTCAATTATATAATATTTAATTGTTTTCTTATTTACACATACATTTTTTTTTTCTTCTTTGGTTTTTGATAAGAACGTAAATTAATGTATTGTTTAAATAAGGAAACTTTTAAATACTGATATAAGCAAAGTGATGAAATGAAAAAAAAATTTAAATTTGGACAAATCAAATGGACTCCTTGATAATGGCCTGAGGGTCGAAACGTTGGAGAAGAATAAACAAAGTGTGAGGTTTGGATAAAAAGATATTTGTGTTTTTAAACTGAGGTATTTTTTGATCATATACAAAAGTAACAATATTAATAATTCATTATTTTTTAAAATAAAAACCTACCTACATTTTGATGAGTAAAATATTATATTATTGATAATTACAGAGCATAAAGTTGTTTCATCTCAGATCTGGCTTATCGATTTGGGACTTAAGGGCTTGAAGTAATCCTAAAAATTATTGCTGCTTAAGTATTCACTGAAGAGGCTTGAGGATGAACTGCAATGATTAATCTTCTATAGCCTAAAGTTGCTCTAATTACCCCCTCCCCTCCTTCACGGGGATATAATTAATTTGTTTCCAGATCGATTGGGATTTGACAGTCGTTTAGGATCTGATTGCATTTTAAGAACCATCGCTCCTGTTCCGTTTAGTTGATTATAAACAAATCCCTAGCATAATGTTCCCTCGAGAGCAGTGAGAATTGCCAAGGCTGTAATTGGTGAAAGGATCTCTTCGTTAACCTGCCCCTTAAATTGTACTTGTTTGGCAAACAAATAGCAAATGTATTCGGGTCTATTCTTGGATCTTTCAACTTTTCCTCTGAGTCTCAATACAGCAGGATGTTCATATTTTTTTTTATCTTTCTCAAATGTTCAACAGTGAATCCAAGTAGTAACATTAAATTACGATTTCTTGATTATTTTTAATGCTTTTAAATATACAACCGAATATTAATGGAGATATAAAATCAAGTTGTAGATACTATCAAGATTCTGGTACATGGTTTGGGCTGAAATATAACAAAAATTACGGAATTATTCACTTTAGTGTATGCCAACACTTCGGACTAAGCTGTAGATTTTCATGTTGTTTTACTTAGCCCCATAGAAGAACACCGATTCTTAGTATTGGTCAATTTAACAATGTTGGTCGATATTAGTAATTTTTATTTTCAAACAATTCTCTAATTAGTAAAGTTTAAAAAGGTAAAATAAACCGATATATTATCATGGGATTTTGGGGTTGGAGCGGGAAGACTTAAAAGGTGAAGTATTCGTACTACATTGAATACTCGTTACAAGTGAAACCATATAACACACATTCAACAGTACTTTTATTTTTTAAATATTGATAAATCTTTATTTTTTTTTTAAATTTTTACAAATCTATGTTCTATTCAACTAATTTTTTTTAAAACTATATTAAATGTTACTATATTTAAATTATATAAGAAATCGTAAATTCATGAACGAGTCAATATAATTACCGATCCTGACTGATATTGACAGAAATATCCAATCATAACTTTTAATATATTCAAAGCTGTACGATTGTCTCATTGAATTACAAAATGATATATACTATCTTATCGAAAAAAAATTAAAATTACTATAAAATTAAAAAAAAAAAATAAAAGGACAAAAAATAAAAGACAAAAAAAATTCCTTAATAGGTCTAAGAATAACCTCTGTTTGTAAACAGGAGAAGCAATTTATCCTTGTTTAAATAATGTTCTCACTTCCTGTGTTTAACTTGTTGAGCAAATGAATTTTCATGAAAACAGTATAAATTAACATTATACAAATAAATAGAATCGCTCCTGTCCTCGCGGCCATTAAGGAAAGAATGTTCCGATGGTGGGAAGATGGCATGGAAACTAAGATGCGATTCTATCTCCTAATTGAATGCTCTAATTCCATCTCGTTCAATTATTAGCAAGTACGTTCATCTCTTAAGCAATTAGTATCTAGCGATTGCATTCATTTAGCCTCCAGCTGTCAGTTGTAGGGTAAATTGTCATTTTCTGGTAACAGAAAACATGTGTCAACTCATGTACAGCATGACATGTACTAGAAATTATTAATGGAAGCTCAAAGTAAAATACATAAATTTATCTATTATTAGGTTCCTTTTAGGTTACTATAAAATGAGGCGGAAAACTTTTAAAAAATCGGGATTAATAAATGGTCAATTTAGTAAATGGATAATTAAGAAGGGAAATAAGGCGCTTTTCTAATGTCATGTTACGTAACTGTAGAACTAATTAATGACACTGAAACTGTTTATTTGTAGGTATTGATTTTCTCTTGTCTATTATACAAAAATTACATCAAAATTTGCACTGGCTACGTGGTAGTCATTGAGGTAGTCTTTATGAATTCGGCCGCTAGTCTGTTCATTTTTTTTAGGTTACTGTAATTGAATATTAATTAAGTTAAACATTAGATATAAATCTCATTTCTGAATTAGAAAGCTTTGTTATTCAAGATTCTATTTTGTAACTATACAAAATATTTTTTAAATGTTATATCTCATTAAATATCAAAAACGAATTTACAGTAAGCTCTAGTCATACGGAAAATTAGTTGAGCCAATACATTGGAGCTAATTAATTCGGAACATTAATGGGATAATTAATTTGTATAAGTGAGAAAGAAAAGTACATTAGAGTGCTAAGGCAGTTTCTCTACATGCCTGTATCATTCCATTTTGATCTTACATTAAATTTACTTCATGTTTTTTTATATAAACACAGTTGTAAATTGCAATAAATAAATACAAAAAAAAAAAAGTATATTTTTAGAAACAAATTATTTTGAAAGAAACCTAGAAATATTGGAACTCTGAGGCAATATAGAACGTTATGCTTTTTGATTGAATCCTTAATTTTATTTACAAAAAAAAGAGTGGGTTAGAAATTAAAAAAATCTGAATTAAATTTTTAGAACTAAACATATAAATAATTCCGTTATTATCAACAAATGCATAAGAAACATAAATAAAAGGAAAGTCTCAATTGTAATAACGAGAGATTGATTTTTAAAATGAATTTATTCCTTAGAATTTTCCGATTTTCAGCACCATTTATTTGCGAATCGTCCAAAACTGAAAAAAATTTTAACGGATTTTGGTGATTTACGCCTCCAGGAAACGTTGGATCAAATGTGCCCGATATGAATCCGTCTCAAAATTTGGTTTACAATTTACAATACACAGCTAAAAAAAATTACTGCATTTCTGTAAAAAGACTGAATTGGAAAAAATCACTAATACCATAAAAATATAGATAATAGATAAAATGTTATGTAATTTAACAATTGTAGAGGTTTGATGGTAGATTGATTATTAAAATCTTCTTTTTAAATATAAATGTTGGTTCTCTACTTAAAAATATTACGAATGCATGTATTTTAATCATAAAAGCCCTGAGAATAAAAATAAAAACCGCAAAAAGAAAAACAATTTAAATAAATTATAAATAATACTTCAACGAGTTGAATATATGCAAATAGATTTTAATAATGTTACTGGCGTAAAGAAAGAAATATTAGAAAATGGCCAAAAAGTTACAGATAAGTAGAGTACATATAAAATATAATTGTTAATTTTTTTTTATTAAAAAATTGTGGGTTTAGAGTGGTCCAAATGGTTTTTTCTTCAATATTTTTTAGTGATATTTCATAATTAAAATGAATCCTTAATCATAAAAAAAACAAAAAAAAAACAACACAATAATTTTGTTTATGAGAAAAAAGAAACAAACACAATAATTTTGTCTGTAAGAAAAAAGAACAAGGTTTTTTTTTTAAATATAAATTTTCATACGATTGTAGATCAAACAAGTATTTTTCCTCACTCCTCTGGTTATCTGTTAATATTTTTATGTTAATTGTAGCGGATATTATCACTTACGGAAATGTTTTTTTTTTTACGCCGCCAAGGGCGAATATGCAATGTTGATAAGACGGTCCCTTGTTTCACGTAGGCCCCAGGGTCATGGGAATGTTTGTACTTGTTCTGGAGGCGAGGAATCCGCGTTGGTAGGGATATGAAGATATGGACGAGGAGCCAGACAAGGTTGACGTTAATCTACCACTCTTTAGCATGCACATTGGCCACATCCTCAGGAAATGAAAGATAAAAGCAATTTAGCAATACCGCTGTACTTACGATAGTTCATTGTTGGGAGCACTTTATCCTTATAGTAGTAAGCTTATCGGATTGCCTATATGCTACTATAAATTTTATTACGATTATTTAATTAATGGAGTATTATAAGTGATTGTGACTATATTCCATTGTGTCTGATAACATCCTCTAACCATCGGAGTAGCGGGATTAAGGATTTTTTTGAATTGATTGTTTTTACAAAAAATAAATTAATAAAAACAAATTCGGCTAAAGAAATAACCCTATCTGTTCTAAGGGATAGGATGTTATTTCTAATCTCCTTAAACTTATTACTGGATTGTTAATGTCTTTCCTTACAAGTTGTTAATGTATTTCTTACAAAGTGTTAATGTCTTTCTTTTAAATTGTTAATATCTTTCTTACAAAGGTCCTTCTACACTGGAACAAAACTTACAACTCTTCTGAAAATACATTAATATACTAACTTAATGTTTACATGCACATATGCAAGGAGAATTTTCTAAGTTGACATGTCCAGATGCTTGGGATAGAATATAAGGAGTCTTATCTTTTAGTTGAGAACACCAAACTGTTATATTATGTTTCATTATTAAAATACAACTTCACTAAAATAGATATTTCCGTTCAAGTTTTTTTTTTTTAAATTAAATTATATTTTATTTATTCTATTGAATCTCATTACTATGTTATAGAAGTAATGCGTGATGAAACTAAGGAAAAAAATCGGGAATTCTTTTACTGAGTTTTCTTATGTAGCAACCAATTTTTATCATTTTTGTTACATAAACTTGTGATAAATAACGATAAATGGGAATAAAAACTTCAGTTACAACAAATAACAACAGCGCTCGGCCTATCATCTACAATGTATCAAATATAAGAAAATATATATTATTTTTCAATATCTTGTCCTCAAATTGCTTTAAAACTTTCACGAGATATTCACGAGTAATTGGACTGATAAATCAGACGATTAAACTAAATGATTACAAAGTTACGGACACATAGACGTAACAGATTTAATACAATTTCTTCTTCTTCTTCTTTTTTTTTAAAAAATATTTTGAGCTTTAATAGTGATTATCTTCTACGAGATCTCATTGTATAATGTTAGCAATGTATTGTATTGTATAATATAATAATTCCTGAGTGTTGTGTAGTCAGGTTAAAATTAAAATAATAAAGAATAATGCTCTGGATTTTCCTCTTCCAATTCAAACACCGACAAATAAGAGGTTTAGCGTTTCCCTTTTTTCAAATTAAAAAATAAAATAAATGCTTGAGTATGTGGTCCACTTTATTCGAACCTCGGTCTATTTCCTCCCTCACAAGCAAATATTACGAAATAAATGCTGCTGAATAGAGCTTTTGTCTGAAACTGTAAGCTCCGTAGTAGATTGGCTTTGTACAACGTTAATTGGACTGAAGTGGGCTTTCAACAAAATTCGGCTTAATGTCCGAGCCGAACCGTGGAACTGCTACGAGTTAGTAACTAACAAGTATTACAAAAATTAATTCCATCTTTTATTTTAAAAAAACACCAAATAAAAATAATAAGTAGTCAATAATCTGCAAAGCTCTGCTGCACTAAAAATGAATTATACAAACGATTTAATAAATTTTTCAAATTAAAAAAAAAAATGTTTTGACTATGTTAAATTTTTTACAAAGATATAAAATTTTATTTAAATTAGTTGCTGACACTTAACGTAATTTTACCTGTAAGTAGAGAAATTCAGTATTATCAAAAATTACATAATTACAGGAAACTTCACATTATTTTTTTCTATTGGTAGAAATAGTCATTAAAATAAAAAAAAAAACAAAAACACAACCTTTCAAAAGACATCCAATGATCAACAAATTCTAACATCCCGTTGTTATATAGAACTAACTCCAGCTTCAATATTTCAAGTCCACAAACCTTCGACGTTTAGAACTAAAATAAAAAAACTAAGATCTGTCAATCAGTGAAGAGTTTGGAATCCACAATTTTTCTCTGCACTCAGCTTTTCACATAAAATACTTGATATGCTTCAGAACGAAAGCTTAGAAAAAATAAATATAATTATTATAAGACCGTCAGTTCAGTTTGTTGTTTTTTTGTTTTATAATCATGTTTCCATTCACTTTTATCGTGCTTCATTTGGCGTGTAGGTATATATTAATCAAAACATTAAATTAAAGTCTCAAAATATAAATACATTATAATTGTTGCTCTTTGATTCAAATATAATATTATATTATGTTAAAAAAATATTGTATATTGTTCAATAATCAAGTTATCAATTTGTCTAAAATATTTTATATATAGCTATTAAACTAGACTCGTGTGGGTGAAATAAATTGAATTTCTCTTTAATAGCCTGATTTTAAAAGATTAAAAATATTAAAAAAATAAAATTGATTCTATTCAATAGGAAGGGAAATTCATTTGTGATGCTTACAATAAATATAAAAAATATCATATAATAAATTAGAAATGCTTTGAGATTTAGGTTGTTTACTA
This sequence comes from Halyomorpha halys, assembly GCF_000696795.3. Taxonomy (NCBI): domain Eukaryota; kingdom Metazoa; phylum Arthropoda; class Insecta; order Hemiptera; family Pentatomidae; genus Halyomorpha; species Halyomorpha halys. Next base: position 153,004 of record NW_027114541.1, on the reverse strand, counting down.
AGAAAACGGAAAAGAGGCATCAATGGTTTCCAAATAGAATAAGCTTCTCGCAAACAGAAACTGTCCAAGCTAAAGGTGAGTTTGGGAAAGTTGGTTAGTTCGCTCGACCAGAAGTTAGGATGAAACAAATTCAAGTGGGCTGAATATAGGTTTGTGGTCCGGGAAAGATTAAGTTTGTACGACTTGGGCAATAGGATCTCACCTTGACCAAAGTGAAAAGAAATAAATTTTTAAAAATTTATATTTTGGCTGCTACAAAAGATATTAGTTGTTCTATAATTATCGTTCGTGTGATCGAATTCGTACGAACGTCGCGAATCTTGTGAAACATTGATAATAACTTTTTCCAAATTCCGAGTATTTTGTCGTCAATTTCACTAAATCAAGAATCTAGAAATGTCTCTAGTTCTGAAACGGAAGTCAGTTTATTTCAAACAATATCTATTTATATCCATATTGTGTTTGGAAGTATCCTTCGTAAACTTACATCAAACTATCACAAAAGAAGATATACATTTCGTGTCAATGAAATTTAAAAAATCTAAATGCATTATACATTTAAACGTCGCTTTGTTCCGATAAAGAGCTTCTTCATCGAACGATTAAGTACACTTGACACCCATCGTTAATTATATTGTGGAACAAGTAACTAAAATGGTGAAATTGAAAGGTTACAGGAAATCGAGAATAATGTTTTTTTTTTCGTCCTCGTTTCCATTAGGGGAGGATTTATTCGGCTGGACAAACAGAAGAAGGATATAGTCAATCTTAACGGTAAACAGGGAACAAACCCTCTCCTGCGGTGAAGCGAGCTTCCATTTCGTCCAATCTTCACTCTTACGGTTGAGATCATTCAAACTTCAACAATATCGTATGGTCAAGCACTTGCATTAGAACTGGCAACTTTATTTTTTTATTATGAAATTAAGTAGAGAGTATGGAATATTCCGATATCTAAGCAAGATTAAATTTCCATTTTTCAGACCTGCAGAATGAAAATTCGGGATCTATGATGAAATCACGAGAATCCATACTTCCTTTGGATGGAACACATGCCCACCACATTAGATTAATTGACAACTAACAAATTTCTTAGACCGACACATTACAATAAGGATGACTTGAGGCCCTTCTGTCAAAGCGACTGAACATACTTTTCTTCCTTATTTTTCAAAACAAGAATTATGTACAATCATATTCCCATTAAAACACGTACTACTGGTCCGGAGGTATAATGACGTAAGTATAAACTTTGTGAAATTCACTTTGTTGTGATGGTTGGCTCAACAATGCGTTAACGAAATGTTTAATTCGCCAAGGGAGAAATTTCGTTAGTAAAATTATGTCGATTCATAAACATCTAGTAAATCTATTTTTGAGCTTTCCAACAAATTAATGTCGATTTTGAAGTTGTTTAATTTTTCTTCCGCAGCAGTGATATGAACACACGCTTTTCAAACATACAACTCATATCGTTCCATTCCTTCTTATTCCATTCTTTAAATATAGTGGTCATCCATGATTGCATTTATTCTCTCCAATATATGTGATAATAAAGAAAATTTTTCGTTTATTATTAATAAAAATTGTATTTCCATGTACGAACTTCTGTCGAACCCGAATATATGTCGACTCCAAATGAATATAGGTCGTCCGCTGATTTTTCCAGAGACAATTTCCGAATAAAATCTCTGTCAATACTTGGGTAAATGATGTAAAAATTGAATGATGTATATTTGGGTAAAAAAAAAAATTTCAATTTATTAACATCTGTGTCAAGATGTTAATGTGATTCCAATCTAAGTCCAATATTTTTTAGTTACAAAACAAAGATTTATTCAGCTGATTTATTATTCCAACAAATAAATAATGATATTTCGGGAGATATTATTTTTCATATTTAATAAACTAGACAATAGCAAATCTAAGAGTTATTCAAATAATATATCCATGATTATAATTTATGATACAATTGTGATTCAATGAACTTGAACAGGTGAGATGGGGGAATGTAAATTCCAGGTTCGTTTCCATGGCGACAGAGCTTCCAGCAGAAGATTAATCTTGTGGGTTTCCCTAAGAACGTTACTCACTGATGGGACTGCCAACGCGGCACTGCCTGTCGATAATATATTCTTACCCCTGGGTATATCTGTCTTCTTGCAATATTAACCCATATATATTTATGCGAATGAACTCTTCATAACATAAAAAGAAAAAAGAAAAAATCTGTATGTAGTAATTTTTCAACCAAACATCAAAACCAACTATAGTGTTTTAACTAAATTTTTCAAAATCTATTTGATTCTATTTAATTAATGAATTAGAAATGCTCAGGACTTAACTGAATTCCAATTCACTCTGCTTTGTGTGTATATATTAAAGTACATATTGATTTTTTTCCATCCATTCTTTTATATAATTTATTTATCAAAATACCTCTATTAGAAAAGTAGAACATACAGTTTTATTTTACATTAAAGATTTTATCTTCAGTTATAAATGTACACGATTTGTTTTCGTGATGAGTCGAAGACTGAGCAAGGTGTTGGTCATAATCAGTTCAGAAATCATATGCTATAATTGAACAGTTATTTTTACACAAACCTAGGCAGATATACCTGCGATACAACCCACCGCCGCAGTGAAAACAATTTACCGAATTGGATTTAGCTTTGCACACAGCTTAGCTTTGCTCTTCCTTAAATTGTCCTCTTCTATCCTGCCCGCGATCCCACTGGTGTAGCTCTTGTTTTCTATCCAAGTATAAATGCTTATGCTACTCACTCCCTTCCGCCCGTCCACAAAGGCCTAGTACAAGTAGTTTTCCTTATCATCAGCTGAGGGAACTGTCTCTTCGTATAGAGGAGAGCAAGACGTCTCCAGAACCTGATAACTGGGGCATAAGCAATCGATGTTCATGGCATGAGCGGAATGCTTAACTCCTTACCCCTTGAGAGGCTGTGAGACCTAGTAGTCGGAGAATACCCTTATGATTTCCAGGCGTGAACCAAAGGTAGGGAAGTACTTCCTTAGGGCTGAGCCCCTTATTGGGTTTGTCACTCTCCGCGGTTCTATTCTTCCAAAGACTTTTCAAGAAGGGTCCTCGTCTAATTGTTTAGATCTTCACTGATACTCACTTGGGAGGTTCTTCGGTAGATTAATGAGATCTTCTTTCTTCACCTTGTGCCGGGAATAGTTTTCCTGCAGATGAAAGTAGATAGTTATTTCCACTATTAACACCTTTACAATCTCGTAAGTGTTACACCAATATGCTCGAGTAATTCGAAGCGGAGTCTTCCGAGAGAGGACGCATATCTCAAGATACCCTCAAACATTCTTTTATAAATGGTCAATGTATCTGGGTATCTGAGGTTCCAAAATACGCTCCTGATTGAGTCCACTAAGAGCTAGGACCACCCTACTTTTCGTGTACACCAAGTGAGCTGTCACATTATATTTCTTCCAAGCCTTATGCAAGGTACGTGACAACCTCATTACTCCTTGTATCCTGAGAGTTATGAGCTTGGTCCTGTCAGTCCTAATACTTAGGAGAATACCTTGAGTCTCGGCAGTGGCCATCTACAACTTCTGTCACGGGAGTCCTACCAGGTAACAAATTAGCACTGAAATCCACAACATTTTACTTTTAATTACACCCGGATCTCGGTGGTATTTCCTATAATTCCCACTTGTAACAATTTTATTATGAGAATCAAAACTTATATTTATGTAACAGATTAGGTAAGCCATTTATGGATCGATTTGTTCTACAATATTCAGTAAGGCAAGATAATTAAATCAATGGAATATGACATTCTAGATACATATCCAGAACTGAAGCAAAACAACAAATTTTTTTTGAACCAGGTCAACCGTATTGGAAACACATTGAATCATTATTATTTCAAAGATCTTTTGTTTATGAGAATTATAAAATGTTTAACCATTGCGATATTGTGTGTTGTGTATAAAACAGTGCAATAGTGCACTAGTGCTCAAAGAATGTTATAAAACTTATCTAAACGAGAATAATATACTTTCATTGATAATATGAGAAGGATAAATAAAAAGAATAACGTTTAATTTTAATTAAACTTACAATTAATTTTTACAATTTAATTTAAAACTTTACTAACAATTTTTTCGATTCGAATTCCTGTCTGCATTACTCCTTAAGTTATTTGGTCTTTGATATTTTTGTATTTATAGGTCGTTTATTATTGCTAACAATGGAAACTTACAAAATTACAGGCACTTTAGAGGAAGAATTTTCCCAACTTCGTCATTTAAACCCTGCTTTACTGTTTCAATGAGGTTAAGACCTATTTGATACTAAAAACCATTTAATTGTTCACTGATTTACCTAATTGTACATTACGCAGACCATTTTGCGAGATTTGATTTACAGAGGCTTAAAGGGCTTGGCCATGTAATGAGGATGAGCGAGGAAAGAGTGGCTATTAAACTGTACAGTTACGTTCCGGATGGTGTGCGGCAACGTGGTAGGCCGAAGGGCCGATGGAAGGATGCTGTGAGGCGGGATCTGCGACAACTTAGGATCCCATTTACCCTTACAGATGATAGAGAAAGATGGTTGGCGCCCGTTGAGCAGGCCAAGGGCAGCTTATTGCGCCTGTTGTGCCAGTAAAAGAAGAAGAATTTTGCGAGATTTGATTATTACCACTAAGGGGACTTCAATAATTGTGTTTATGCCGAAATCTCGAATTTGAAATTTCATGTTGTTTTCTCTTACTATATATTCCAGAAATCAATAAGTGGAAATAAACGTATGGAGAGAACTTGGCTGACCTTATATACATAAAATAATCACAAGTCCTAAATTTTCCCGTATAGGCACTCATTTGTTCTTATTACAAAAGTGCATTGTACCCATTAAAGTTTTATCCAATCGGTAATTTTAACCAAATCTAATAATACTGGAGTGAAACACTACAGGTGTGGTCTAGGTAGGTGAACAGTATCATTCAATACAATATAGCTTATATTTTTTTACCGTACGCTACTAAATACCTCTACTTGATACCGTGTTTTGTGTGAACCAGCTTTTAGACTCGTGGAACATTCATTTATTTACCTTCTTATTAGAAAATCGGTTCTAGGAATTCATTGTTTCAATGAATTTCTTCCATCTTTAAGGAACAACAAAAGAATTAATTTCATGTTATAATTTTTGTTTTGTTTTGTTTTTACGGTTGATAACATGTATTTTTTAGGTAAATAATTTGGTAGAATAAAGGATAAAATAATAACAATTTACTAGTTACTACAATACATTTCACAACTTTATTTTTAGATATAATATTTTGATTTTATTGAAAAAAGGTTTTAAAATTATTTATTCCCACCTAAAACGTTTCATCCTTCAGAGATATCTAGTATCATTCAAAGATTAGCTACCCGCAAAGCTCCTGGGCACGACCTAATAACATGCCACATCCTAAAACTTCTTCCACGGAAAGCCATCCTATTCCTTACCTACATATGTAACGCCGTATTCCGTTCCGCATATTTTCCTGACCCATGGAAATTATCAATAGTTAAAATGATAACTAAGCCGTCAGAATACACATCCTCCTATCGTCCTATCTCTCTGTTACCAATCATGGGCATAATCTTTGAAAAACTCATTTTAAAACGCCTATACCCCATCCTAGATTTCAATCATATAATTCCTGATCACCAGTTTCGATTCCGAACATCCCACTCTACTATCCAGCAATGTCATCGTGTGTTGGACGTAGTCTTGTCTTCTTTGGAGCGCGGGATGTACTGCTCGGGAGTCTTTTTCGATGTAGAACAGGCTTTTAATCGAGTCTGGCACCCGGGACTGCTTTATAAATTCCGTAAATTCCTACCTCCTACATACTTTCTCATCATTCGTACCTTTCTCATCAATAGACTATTCCAAGTAAACCACAATCGTTCCTATTCAACCCTCTATTCTCAGTCCGCTGGTGTTCCTCAAGGTAGTATCCTTGGTCCCATCCTCTACACCGTCTATACAGCTGACATTCCAACCAATCCTAACACTATCCTCACCACGTATGCCGAAGACACTTGTGTGCTCGCAGATAATAATAACCCATTAATTATATCCCAAACTCTCCACTCCTACATCACAGCCCTTGAAGAATGATGTCGTAATTGGAGGATTGAGATAAATTCCAACAAATCCCATCAAATCACTTTTACCCTTCGTCGTAAACCTACCGACTGCCCTACAGTTTCATTTAATAATGTTACTCTTATGGACAATCGATTAACCTAGAATCCTCACACAAGACTGAAAAGACAGGAAACTGCACGTCGATTTCGACTATTTCAGCACTTACTAGACAAACGTTCTAAACTTCCAACACATTACAAAAGACTGATCTACATGACTGTAATAAGGCCAATCTGGACATATGGAGTTGAGCTTTGTGGCTCTACTAAACCTTCGAATTCCTCTCGTATTCAATCCTTACAATCCAAAATCCTTCGTAAAATCCACAAATAAAATCATACATAAAGACCTTAATGTTCCCTATGTAACCGATCTAGCCCGAACCAGATATCACTCCTTCCATTATAAACTTTCTAACCACTCAAACCCGCTAGTTTCTAACCTTGCATCCTCTTCCATTCCTGACAATCCTCCGAGGCGCCTGAAAAGAAGATGGCCACGAGACCTACTAATGTAAAATGTCATTAGAGTTCTACCTATGGGTAGTTGCTCTACACGCCTGTAACACTCCATTTTAACTAAGACCATATTTACTAAATGTATTATGTAATATACAGTTGTGAATTTCAATAAAGTTATTAAAAAAAAAAAATTATTTGTCAAGAACACATTGAGTTTAAAGATAAATGATTTTTTTTTGATTGGCAGATTTAAACTAATGAAACTTTTAATCATCTACTTAGTTATTAGGTATGCAATAGACACACCAGCCACATATGACAACAATGACACTACTCCCCTCCCTCTCCCGCCTCCCATAGCCTTTAGTTTTGAAAGGAGCACATTCTCTACTAAAAATATCCCCTTGTCACGAATGTGACCATTTGACCGATTGGGTTTTTGCAGGGAAGTCAATTTTCCGCTTCTTTGTCCTTTCGCCCTCGATTCAGAGCTCCCTTTGATCAGCACAGCGCCACCCCTCTCCCTCGAGGGGCCCCAAATTCTTACATACGATACCCTGCTCCAACCGATACAATCTCTAAACCGATCGTGTTTTACTATTACTGTTGCAAAGGCTTCAACTCTTTCATTCAGTTTGACCTGTTTCTATAAGGAATTATATATGAAACCATAAGAATGGTTATTAAAATCCACATGCGCTATTATAATGAAGAAGATTTTGGTTAAAAAAAGTTAAATTACTTAGGAGTCTTAAAAAAATATTCTTCATCGGATATGAAAAACAAAAATCAGCTCACTCTTTTCAAGAATTTGAATTAGATTAAAATATTTTATGAATTTAGTCTACATAAAATAAATCAATATGTACAGAATTTAAAATAATTATAAGTTCACAAAGGTAAAATTAAACGAGTATTTTTAAAGGAAATAGTTTTATTTTTTGTATTTATTTTAAACTTGGAGGAAAATCTATATCAATCTCTAGATTCCTGTTGTTTTTAAGACGTTTTTAATTTCGGAGAGATTATTGTTATCTAGTAACCGTGCAAGAAACTGGAGAACTTTGAACTTGACCATTCCTCGGGCGGACCAATCCTCAAAGATGGGTCTTCAATCTAAAACTTTGGCAATGATCCCACTTCGGTGAGGATTTTTTTGCCATCAGGTAGCCGTGGGTGAGTCGACAATGTCCGGAAACGAAGCCTAGTAATTACTTAGGTAGTTATTGCAGAAATGTGAAAAATACCAACAAACATTTTAATTATTTTTTGTATTTTATAATTTATGTATAATGTATATTTATACATTTTATAATGTATTTATAATATAATATTGATGGAGCACGGTAGCGCCATGGTAAAGCGCGATCCTACTAACTCCAAGGTTCGAATCCGGCTGGACAGAAAATTGTTTTCTGTTACACTGTAGACATGAGTCAACCCTGTGGGTTTTGGAGCCCTCCTGGGATCCACCTAGCCTCATAAATTGGGTACCCTTAATTGGTTAAAAATCTGGCGGTCAAGTGTGCTTTTGACCAAATCAGTTCCTTGCACAACCGTTGGTCTAGGAACAGTGATTCCTTACAAAGTACAGAACTCCTAATCCTTCATGGGTTGCAGTGGTACAGATTTTAATTTTTTAAATTTTAATAATATATTAAAAATTTAGTTAGTGCTATAAGAAGATTAAGCATACTGTCTTAAAAAATATAATACCTCACTGAAAGTGTAAATACGAAATTTTTTAGACTCTCCTTGTGGGACAACATGAATTTCTCGACGGTTTCACTATTTTTAGCTTATTCATTTTCTCTTGATCCCTTATACTTCACCATTTTTTCTATACAAGTTCTGTAAGAGGACGGAAAACTTCGGCATTGGAAATATATGAGCATTAAACATCATCCACGGAGTGAGCCAAGGCCGTTGCATTATTAATTGATAACTAATTTATTTCTTACTAATTAATATTTAATGTAATCAATTGTTAATTGATTTTTTTTATGATAAATGATTTATATTCTGAATAAAAGTAAATGATTCTTACATTAACATAAAAAATATAATGGTGCTTATAAAATATCATAGTAGTGTTAATTTGAAGTAATTTTATTTTTTCACTCAAATTTACTAGAGATATACTTCATCTATGCATTCTTTAATATACATCGAATGAGTAATGATTTTGCAAATTTATGTAGCGGCATTAGTGGTTAAATTTAAATTACATATAATTAATAAAATTCTTTCATTAAAAAAAAAAAGTATAGAACAACATTAATTATTATTTCGGCTCTTAAAATAACATTGAGCATATTTAGGATAAACGCATGTACTAAATAGACCAAGTGCTTTGGCCACTCACTTAGTTCTCCTTTTTAAGAAGGATAATTAAGAACAATTAAATAAAGATATAGTACTATTGTAATGCGGGTAAGAAGAGCCGCGTAATTCCGCCGTTGGAAGCAAGGCCAGCGGCGGCAATTATTCCATTCAGTTCAATTTATTCAGGATCTTGAGGATTATCTGCGTTCTCATGTTTACTCTCAACACAGTTTTTCAATTCTATGTTGTCATGAGATCTATGTTTTCACTTTGAGGATTTTACAATATAGCATTTACATGGTTTTAAATAATCTGTTGTCCCTATTCTCGTGTTGTGATTGAGTGTGACCTGAATTAGGGATCGTTAGGGGTTATTAAGTGAGGGTTATCTTAAGGTCTTAAAATAATTCATTAAAAATATTTCAAAAAGTATAATAAGGTTCTTGGAACTGGATATTAGTACCAATACTTCGTAGAATGTTCATATCATCAAAATATCTTAAGAATCAATACTTGAGTAATAACTATCATTAGTTTGGGACCTTATTTAGGAAGTTGTAGTACAATTTTGATAAAGAACACTCATTTAAATGTTATTATTAATAGAGACCTAAGGAAATCTACAAAGAAAAAGAAATAAAGTAAATTTATGGCTTGGTTTAATTAAATTTTTTGTCTTATTTTTTTATATCCCATAAAACTAATCCAATACAAAAAGTGACATAAAATTTCACTTAATAAAAAGAAAACAACAAATTAGTAAGGAGGCGCCTTTCTAGAAATCAATACAGATGAAAATATATTACAATTGTTTCGAAATACTGTTTATATCAACCAAAATAAAAATTAATAAAATATTTTTAATGACTCTTTGCCAAGAAGAATCTTAAAATTTCGGATGTACACTATCAGTGAGGTATTATATTTTTTAAGATAGGACGGTGCTATCTTCTTATAGCACTAATTACATTTTTAATATATTAAAAAAATTAAAATCTGTACCACTACAACCTATGATGGGTTAGGAGTTCAGTATTTTGTAAGGGAGTACAGTTACTAGACCAACGGTTGCGCAAGGAAGTGATTTGGTCAAAATCACACTCGACTGCCTGATTTTTACCCAATTAAGGATACCCAATTTATGAGGCTTTGTGGACCCCAGGAGGGCTCCAGAACCCACAGGGTTGACTCCCAGCTACAGTGTAACAAAAAACAATTTTCTGCCCAGCCGGATTCGAACCTTGGAGTTAGTAGCTTAATAGTATCATAAAATACAAAAAATAATTAAAATGTTTGCTTGTATATTTCACATTGCTGCAATAACCACCTTGTGCAGACAAGTATTTATACCTGTATTTGGTTGTAGCGGTGCGTGCCATATTGTGTTTACATGTCGGTACTTGTAGGTGTAGGAGATATGACAATTAACTTAATATTTGAAGGAAATCGGCAAGTATAATCCAACTTAATGCAGAGAAAGCTGTGGCTGTGGTCCACGGCTAGCTTTAAATAAATATAACAACTTAAATTATGTAAAATGGGAAAACGTTTTAATAAAGTTTTAGATCTATAAAATAATATTTTTGTTCAGTTTAAATTAAAAAAAGTATTTAAAAATGTCACAAAGGAGATAATTATTTTTCTCTGCGTTTCAACTATAGTCATAATCAATTTTAAAATTGATTAGAATTTTTTTTCTACACATAATATACTCCTATGAAGTAAAGAACTCGGAAATATTTATGTTGTTGCACAAAATGGGCATTATGAACCAAAAGACTTTTTAAATAATTCAAGAGTGTTAAACCTAATTAACAGATTAATTAATCCTTAAAATGACTACGAAAAAGAACGTTTTTTTACTGAACCTGGAGATCTTAAAGAAAAATATATGTAAGCAATATTCACCGTAACGATTTTCTTTTCTCAGCATTTGAAATTTATTCATGACACATTTACACTTGTTTATGCGTTATTGAAGAATTTGACCAAATAAATTTTAAAAAATATCTATAATATGAATTTTTATGGAATATGTGTAAATTATTCATATCATCCTACTTTCTGGACAAGGCCCCGATGAGGCTCTAGAAAGTGGGGCGAAACGTCGGTTACCAATAAATTTTTTTTTCGGCTATTTTTGTACCTGTTTTTGACCACCATCGGTATCATCTTCCTACAGTACATTATATAAATTACTGCTACTTATATTTTGACGCTCATATAGGATAAAGTTAAAAATAATAGACGATATCATAAAAATAGTAAAATGAGAGGAAGTATTAAGAAAAAGAGTAAATTGAAAATCATTTTTACTATTCTTTTAAAAATAATTTAACTCGAATTTAGTTTTTTTTTTTTTAAAGTTAAAATAAGATTTAACGGTATAACCTTGTTTTATTAAAAATTTATTTCTAGATCGGCCTGGCGCGCCTTACATGGTTATTGTAAGTTAGATTTGCTCTCAACAATTAATAACGGGAAAGGGGTTTAGTCTTGGAACTAGAGTTGAATATTTATAATGGAAGATTTCTTTGGAAAAATATAAATAATCCAAACAAATTCCTGCGATTGAACAGGACAAACTAAATCGGGAACCAACTAAGAAGATAGGACTCCACCGCGTACTGAGAGTAAACCTTCTGATATAAACAAAAAGTATATTTAGATTAGGCTAAAAATTCGGTTCGAATTCTGTGAACGGTTTACATATCTTCATAAGTTTGTTAACTGGAACAATACTCGTGTTTACATTTTACAAATGAAGTGTTTGCGATCTGAATTTCGAATTAAATTAATTTATGAATTATACATAATTTTTTTGCAAACCATGAGTGGAAATTAACAAGAAAAAATGTATCCTGTTGAAACAAGAAATTTTAATAATGAATAAATATATCTGCAAATAGAAAAAAGTCTATACCGAAGAAGATTACTGGTTAGAGTCAAGTATCTATTTTATTATTTTTAATCACTGATGCAGTATTTAGAGCCGAAGTTCATAGTCCAAAATGACTTTAATTTAATGAGCTAATTGATAATTTTACTTGAAATGAAATTCTCTTTAATTATTCATGAGTTTCATATACCTCATCTGTTATTAAAATCTGTGTAACAATTATTGTAGAAATTTATACTCTAACAACTCTGAAGTAACAAGAACTGTTAAAAGATATGTATAATTAATTGAAGGTGATTGTTGATGGGTGTAATGTTAAGATTGTAGTTATTTATTAAATTCTAAAATTTAAATGTGATTATCCTCACATCAAAATGTATCCTAATATCTTATTATTATTTATACGTTTGTAAAATAGTGTATAAGATATATAGATAAGATATGTTGTGCGTGTTCGTGTGAAACGAAAAAGATATATATGTAACGATAATTACGTTCTTTATTCTTCAATAGAACAATATTTACACTTACATATATTACAAAACATTTATAATTTTCAGATAACAACACACGTTCTTTTTAAATTAATTCATTGTAATTTATCATATGGCGAGAGGTTTCAAATGGGTTTGCCACTAAAACAAATGTAAAATATTGTAACTTTAAATGAATTATAATTAAAAATATATTTAAGAGAAATATACTAAAGAAATAAAAATGTTCATAATAATTTCGACAGTGGCAAACCCATTTCAAATACTCTCTTTGCAAACGTCAACTATTGCCGCTGAAGACGTTAATCATGCTACCACAATCCTCACATGAAAATGTATCCTAATATCTTATTATTATTTATACGTTTGTAAAATAGTGTATAAGATATCAGTTGTAACTAATTTTATATAATTTAATGAAATAATTGTATTTTGTAGATTTAAAAAAAAAACGGCACTAGAGAGACAAAAATTATAATTATGCACTTTTTTTGGAAGGTTTGTAAGAAATAAATTGTAAGTTAATGTTGTGTGAAATGTGATTTTAACACCACCATAATATAATTGTTTGGCGATAATCCTGCAACTCAATTTTTTTGTGAATTTAACTGTGTGTTTTGTGGATATTAATATTTGTTTTGATTTGGTGTTTTTTGTGTTGTTGATTGTTTTTAATTATTTTTAACACAAAAATAACACCAGATTTTCCTTTAATACAAACCTCTTCTATTATAAGATCGCTGAATAAAAGTAAAATATTCAACGGTCTAATTTTTAGTCAGTTTGAAGTGGATTGAATCGCATACATTTTTCCCTGTGGAGTAGGCAGCAAAGTGGGAGGGGTTTTAATGAACTTTAACAGCATAAAAAATGAGCTAAACGTTTTCTGTGCTAAAATCATTTTAAAAAAAAAAAATTAATTATATTTATATATGTCTTATATATACCCACCCCCATTATATATATACATATATAAAACACCCACTTTATGAAGCTGGGTGGACTCCGGAGGGCTCCCCGAACCCACACAATAAGTTTCTGAATAAGTGTTTTTGTTTTTAATATGAAAACTTTTAAAAAGAAAAAAATATGAAACAATTGGAATATCTTATTTATTTTAGTTTAATAATTAACCTTAAATACATATCATTTGTGATTGAATTAAAATCTTTAGATGGTGACATTACATAAAACTTGATTATTTAAGATATTCCCAAATGTTCAGATATGAACTGCCATCATTCATAGTGCCTACCTAATTAATATAACAAATAATGGGGATTTCAGTAATTTGGATTATATGATTTTATTTTTTTCTCTTAGGGAAAGTTTATTTAAATTATACATACTCCATGCAACATCACATACTATTCAATGTAAAATAAAGTTAACATTGAAGAAGGTCATTGCTAATATAGTGAGAAAAAAAGGACGAAAAAAAAAATAAAAACAAAAATCAAATGCTCTTTAAACTAGAAATATGCTATAAACTAATTATTAGACTTTGCAAAATATAATCTAAATAAATAAAATTACAAAAGTAAAGATGTGTATACATAACTAAAAAAGTGAACTTAATAAATAAACTAGGTGAATACTTTAAAACAGTCAGTTCTTAGATATTTGTGTGTGTTATAATTAAGTATGAAAAATTGAAATACAGATACTTTTAAACCAAATGTAAAACAAAATTTATTTTGAATAATAAATAATTTAATATTATTCTTGTGCTATATTAAAGAATTTTAAAAGTGTTATCATATTCTTAGTATAACTATACGAAGTATGTTTCAATTTAAACATTAATTGGTATTGTTCAAGACAATTTTTGATCTCTTTGTCAGTCTAAATTAGTTGTTCCTTTGACCCATATTTAATAGGCAATAATAAATCCATGATGTCACTGGTCATATCGATAAATACTTAATTGGTTATCGAACATGAAGTGCACTTTAATCTTAACAACAAAAAATTATTCGATGTCACAGCTTCAATCAATGCCAGAAAAAAAAACCAAAAAAAAAAAACCTACTGTGTCTATTACATTCGACAATAAATTAGTCTACTTAAATCATTTCGAATAATGTGACTAAATACCAAATTACATAAATCGAGTTTATAAATTTGAATATATCTTATATACATAAGATTTATAAAGAATATATTGCAATATAACTATAAAACTATAGCGCATATATTTTCTAAAAATCTTAGGAATATTTTTCTTTCTTCAACTTATGTTCTTGCCGGGCTAATTTTTGCTTTTATACATGTTTTAGTCTCATGACTTGCTGAATGAAATCTGAGAAAATTCGATATCCAATCGAAACCATATCCATGACATTATTCTTGGTGTTTTCAATATTGATTTATAGCAAGTCAGTATTGAATAAAAGGTTATCAGTTCACTGCTATATTTTTATCTTTCTGTTATGAAAAAGAAAATACATTAAAATTTTGGGACGAGTAAAATTATTATTATTTCGGTTAAAATTAGAGTTTCTGAATCTGTTTAACAGAAGGACTCATTTGGAAAATTAGTACAGGGAAATATTGTCACAGAAAATTATATAAAATATCTGTTCTGAAACGAGCGAGGATTAATTTCTCCTCAAAGTAGGGTAGTAAGTGAAAGTTATGAGATGCACGCACTAAGTTATTAATTAACTTTTGAAATTGCTGTAATAATACTTAAAATAAATTTAATTATGAATCAATTTAACGGCAAGAAATAGAACTTGCAAAATGTCAAAAATTATGTGACTTCATTCTTTATATGAAGGTCTTGAAAACATTTAGTTTAAATTAGCGGCAATAAATAAATCTAGGAAATTAGAGCCTACTTTATATGATCAATATTATTGAGTCAATAGCGATTTCCATCAATGTATTGATCATATGGATTGAATATTGAACAATATTATTGCCCCTCTAAGGGTTTATATGTTATAACTTATTATCGTTTACTATTGAATATATTTAGTCCACGTTTTTCCCATAAATCAGATATTCATAAAGACAAACATCTAAACCTTCAAGAAACTATGATGGAGCCATTTGCATAGAAAACATGAGAATTAAATTTAGTATTACAATGGTCTATAGTTTTAAAAATTTAATTTGTTCCTAATTTAAAATTAATCTACATATTAGATTAAAGAGATACTTAGGTACTCAAGGAATTGAGGCATTTTTTCTTTGATCATATCTCATTCATATTATGAAGAAGTCCTTCATGGATTCGTTCTTACGATGAGGGATACGTTTATCTGATTCGAACGTGGGAACGTTTAAAAATCAACTCTTGGATTTACCTGCTCACACATAAGGTATTATATGTTTAGTACCGTTATTTAAGTTTCGGAGCCCCTCAGTTTATTAAAATATTTTTTTTTTAAATTTTAAATATAATAATGAAGAATTTCACTATGGTTCTAATATTAACACTTCATTTATATCTTGTCAGCTTGTTACAAGAGATTTTTCAACTGCACAACTATAAATATAAACTGTATCGTACCAAAGAAATAAACATTTATTGGTGTTTGATAATTATGGCTTCAAAGTTCATGTTCAGTTCATCTTGGAAATTTATACTTTTTAAGGAGTTATTTCTAACTGATTTGCTTCACGGATTGAAACTGATGATTTTATGTTTTTTTAATATGTTAATATATTCCCGTATTGCCTATATTTTCACGACATATTACGATCATATTTTATTTTACCTTTTAAATATTTTATTTTTAAAAATTAAATTACATTGCTTACTTTGATGTACCAGAGATTATGTATTTTATAATAACGTATTAGATTTTTCTGAAATATTGTGAGCAATTATCAATTATATATCATCTGACTGCTACATTAATTCAATCTGCTAACTAAAATTATTCTGACAAACACTAATTGCCTTCTTCTTTGAAATATATGTTTAACATAGATCTCCTGCACCACAGTATCTTTTAATAACACCCACTTAATCCTGCTGAACAGATCCGTTACTTAGGACTACATCTCGACAAACGACTAACATGGAATCCCCATACAAGACTGAAAAGACAGGAAACTGCTCGTAGATCCCGACTATTACAACATTTACTAGACAAACAGTCTAAACTTCCAATCCATGACAAAAGACTGATCTACATGACTATAATAAGGCCTGTCTGGACATGCAGAGATAAGCTTTGGGGCTCAAGTAAACCAATGAATTCTTCCCTTTAAAGTACAAAATCCTTCGTAAAATCCTCAATCTTCCATATGTTGCCGATATGGCCAGAACCAGATACGAATCCTTTCAATAAACTTCCCAACCACCCCACCCCACTTGTTTCTAACCTGGCTTCTGCTTCATTACCTAATAGTCCGTCTAGGCGTCTGAAAAGAAAATGGCCTCAAGATCTTCTCTAGAAATGTTATTGGTGTTCTATGATTGGGTAGATTCTACTCATGTTTTTATCATGTCATTTTATCACTAACAGCAAATTTACTTGTTGTGTATATTTGTATACTGTTGTAAATAACAATAAATAAATAATAATAATAATGTTTAACCTAATTAACTACTGTTAGTCGTGTTTTTATTTTTAAATGTGCATAAGGCAATACTATATCAATCTTATGATTTAATATTACTATTTTTTATTAATTATTATTTTTTTTTTTAGGCTGCCGAGATGACTGACGACGCACAAGACCAGTCATCCCAGTACAATTCCTTGTTTATTTTCAAGGACAGCAACCCCATCAGAAAGCAATGCAAGGCGGTTGTGACATGGGCGTATCCTTTCCAAAATTTATATACCACCTCAACCTATATTATTTAATTCATAAAAAAAATAATAATAAGATGAAATAAATTACATTATGTTTCTATGATATTATTTCTAATTTGTTTATTTAAAGTAGCATATTATACAACTTTGGTACAACACCTACAATACATACGAGTATAATATTCCTATGCCTATACTCGTATTATTGTTTTTCAATGCAATATTGCTCAAACCAAAGATTTCAATAATTTTCAAGATTATTATTCCTTATAACCATGCAGACCATTTGAATACATCATTCTTCTGGTAATTGTCGTCAATTGTATCGGACTCGGTTTTGGTCTCTACCTTCCAGAGGAAAATGAAACTGCTCAACTTTTGGTATGGATAGAGTTTATAAATAGCAAATATATTTTTATTTAGTAATATTTGTTTAGTTTATTTATTTATTAAAAAATATTTAATTTTCGACAATCAAATTTAGAGTTATACACTTTCAATAGCGAACTAAATAAATTATCAAATCAAACTCCTGTTTAATTTTTATTTGATTAGAAATTAAAATTCCACTTTTTTTTTATTGAGTAAATATGAAATAATTCATGTTTAATTCACTAGTTGTCATAACAAAAAATATTCGATTCTCAAACAATCTTGAAGTATAATTTTAAGTTATGATATAGGATGATATAAATTTTAAATTATACCTAAGAGGATGCTCGAAAAAATTGTTTTGTTTTATTTAGATTTTTAAAATTTTTCAATTAATAAAAAAAACTGAGAATCAGATGTATTTATCCAATTAGTTTAAAATAGTGTACTTTGAAATTAGTTTAGACAACTGTAATTTATTTTGGCTTGTAAACAAATAAGTGACCGGTTTTTAGGATACTACTTACCTTGAATAAAAGTTTCTTTTTTGTTATTTATTATTTTACCTGTCCCAAGAAAATTTTATTATTTTGTTTGTACAGTGATTGAACTCTGTTAAGCCTAAATAAAATTATAATTAATAAATTAATTCGTGTATGTTCAAATTAAAAAATAACAACCTTGTAAAGAATAATTCTATGCTATTAATTTTTAAATGATAAATAGGTAACAATAGTTTCTAGGTAACCTAGAAATCGTTCAAATCTAACTACAAATTGTTTATTAATGTTGTTTAGAAATATTAATTAAAATCCTCATGACTACATTAGCCGAAAAAAAAATATCTAAACAGGTAAACGTAACAAATTCTTAATTGTACGGTATACAAAAACTCACGAATAAATAATGATAAATAAAATAAACAAAACCTATTTAGAATATTTCTATTGTTATTCGCCGCAGCAAAAACAATAACAAGAGCCCTTCCCTTGTTTTTCAGTCCAAAGCAGAAGGGAGGTTGGGTGGTCCATCCTTCAACTAGGTTCAATTCAAATAATATATAACTAACTAGTTTACCCTGAGAGAACTCTCGCATTAGATATTAATTCTTCTTTAAAACAATAAATTAAAGTTAAGTTTGACCCGTGCTTGCGTGCGTTGTTTCAAAATCGTTAATTATGAAGAAGATGGTCATGGTTGCGGTCTGGAGAGAACAAAAGTAGTTAACTTAACTAGTTTCATCTTCTTCATAATTCAAAATTATACGGTAAATTTTTTATATACAAAATCGTTAATGTTTAGGGATTTGAAGCGCCGGGACCTAATAGTAGATATATACACACTTTATTACATTATCAAAGAAATCCATATAAAATAATATTAACAATATTTATTGGCGATGATACCTTAGAATGTTACTTACGGAAATTAATAACAGTTCATTTAATAAGTAATTATCAAGCACTAACAGGAAAAGCTCTTAGAAGAGTAGTGTCTATTATAAGTAATTATTCTAAAATAGATTTATTATAAAATCTTTTTATAATAAGCAGTGTTTGAGAGTTGAGATGTGAAGGAACGAAACAATATAAAACTCTTTCTTGGCCTAAAAATGATCATTATTAGTTTTGATTTACATATAATTATTTATTTACATCATATATTAAATATTTAAGAAAATTTTACTCAATTTAATTTCCTAATTGCAGGAGAAGGCTGAGATCTACTTTCTCATCATCTTCATTCTGGAAATGGTGTTGAAAGTAATTGCGTTTGGCTTCGCATTGCACCCTGGTTCTTACCTGAGGAATCCATGGAACTTGATAGACTTCTTCGTCATAGTTATCGGGTTTGATATTACACCCTTCTTGTCTTTTATAGCCTTTAAAAGATTCAACTATTATAAATTTAATACAATGATAGTTTAGTAAGAGCAATATTTCACCGATTTTTTATTGAGCATCAAATCACAATACTGGAAATCAATTATTAATTTTTAATTGGATTGGTTAATAATCCTCTCTTTTTTAAAGAGAAGTGGATTGTTATTAGTTATATAAATATGAATATATTCCTAAATAAAATGAATTAATATGGGCATCTTAAATATGACGCAGACCGCGTAATGAACTAAACCAAACGGTAACGAAATAGAAGTGCGTCGTAGACCGTCTCGTGCGTCATCCCTTTTCCCTTACATGGACGATTCTCATTTTACGGGCAAGTTTTAGTTTATTACAACTTCTAATAATTAGTTAAGTTTAACCCGATTTTTCTGTGAAGATTTCTACATAATGAAATATCAAAAATTAATATTTTAAAGGGTAGTCTGATTTTACAATTGCTAAAGCTACTTAAATGTTATTACCACGTGTTGTGCCTCTCTCATTTTTCCAGTATACACATTTTTCTTTCGTAACCTGGGTTACTTGGTTGTGAAATTTATTTTTACTCATAAAGGATAACTTGACTATTCTAAACCATACTTTACTTTAATTTCCCCTACCGATGAGGTAAACATGTCGTTATTTTTAAGTGTGCTTTTAAGTAATTCCTATCATTGTCTCTCATTTAAATTACATTACTACGTTAAAAAAGAGATGGAGGCAAAGCCTTTAAAAAAAGGAACAATGGTGAAAGCGGTCTTGGTCGAGTAAAATAAATGAAAATGTCTTTCCTGAGTTGAAAACTCGTGTCATTTCCACACCCTAATTACTTTTATATACTTGTAAATTTTTCTAATCTAAACTTTAACTTAAACCTAAAACTAAGGCGTAATCAAACTTAAAAAAAAAACTTAATATCAATTTATTGCACATATATAATGTTAATTAATTTGGTTTATTATTGGTTGGTTAGTAATAAATTATTTTTTATAAGATTTAAACAAAGATAATATACAATTACAGAATAGTATCCCTGTTCCCGCTTGGCATCGAGCTGGATGTCCTGAGGATGTTGAGGGTGTTCCGTCTTCTCAGGCTCATCAGGTTCATCAAGATCATTAGGAGTAAGCACTATTGGATTCACTAATTATAGTAAAATTAATAATTATATTTTATATCTATTTATATGTATATTATAAATCAATAATTATTGGAGACAACTTTATGCTTCCGTGGTGAAAGGAATTTAAAATCCTTCTTCTTCTTTCTTCCAATTCCGCAAATTAAATGTGGAATATTAGAATTATTAAGTAGCAAGGTTCTCGATAATTTCGGGAAAATATAGTAAGGCTTTCTCCTATAAATGATTTTTTTTTTCATTATTTCCCACTAGAGCTATTATTCATTATTAACACACAAGGACTTGGATAAACTACAATTGACAATAGCCCAATATAAAAAAATATTTTGCTAACTGACTTCAATGATGGAATTGGAAGCTATTCAAACCATATATGTTGGTTTTGCTATCTATTCCTGAAAGAATTGTACAGTTTCATCTCAGCACATTTGTAAAATTATTCTCATTTCCTAACTCTTGTTTAATTATCATAATCAGTCCGCCAACTGAAACGGGTTTTCAGTCATTTACGTTTGGGTCACTGGACACTGCGGAATAGCCGGAATAGATAAAGCAGCAAAGGTGGCGATTTATGAAGAAATACCATATCGGGAAGTACCTGTCGATGACTTCATTGCCTTCATTAAGCAGATCATTAATGTGAAATGGCAACAAATGTGGGAAAATGATAACAAACTAAGGGCAATCATAAGTGATGTCCCCCTTTGGATACCATCTACTAGAAATGCGCGCACAGAGGAGATGATTTTGATGCGCATTCGAACAGGTCATACGCGTCTGATCCACTGTTATCTCATGGCCTGCGATTATCCACCTGTATACTAGACTTGCGGAACGCGACTTACAGTTTAAAATATTTTAACTGCTTGCTGTGTACATGACTCACTCAAATGTTTGTATGAATTCCCAGCTGACCTCTATTCAATTTTGCAGGATAACAAACAGATTGTGGATAAACTTTTTGAATTTCTCTATCAGTCAAAACTTTACCATAAAATTTATTCAAAAGTTACCATTTTTCAATATATATTATACATTTCAATTAGGAAATTAAGGAAATAATGACTAATAAAATTTTTGGAAACTAAGGCAGTAATGACCCATAAGTGGTTGATGCCTTAAAATAATATCATTACAGGGATAACGATAATTTTTTTTAATTTTTATCTTAGGAAATATTATCGTAATTAATTAATAAATTGTCACTGCTAGTCAAAAGTGTTGTGGACTGTACTATCAAGAGGAAAAAATAAATTAAATAAAGATTATAAATAGAAATGGATCCTCTGATTCTTGATAAATTAAAAAAAAAATAATAAGGAGTTAGGCTAAAATTAGGTCCAATATTGCTCAGTCAAATTTTTATCATTGATTATATGGAATTTATGGTAATATAGAATCCAATATTGATTTGGAAAATGGTGGTTAGATTGGGTAAACATGATTATTGATATTCTCTGTGAAATATAGATTTAAGATTTTACGTGTTTCACCAGTCTCTTCTTATTTACGACGTTATACGTTGATTGATTAATTTCTTCAAAATGTTGACTGTTGAAATTTGATACAACACTTTCTTCCGACTAACTCTTGTCTTTTTTTATGGATTCAGTGACAATGTTGTAATCGTTAAATATTCGTAGTACCCAATAAAGAGGGAATGCAAACCATAATTTTGGGCTGTAAAGCTTTTATGATCCAAGAGACTGACTCCAGTTAGGGACAAAGGAACGGAGACAGTGAAGCGATAATCGCATGCAGACATCGATTTCTCAGAGGCGCGCTCCTGTTGACAAATGGCGGGAATTAGTCAGCCGGGAAGAGGAGTTGAAGCAAGGCGCTATCGCCTCTCCATAATTTTCATATAGAGCTCTCTGTCTTTTTTTTAAAATTCTTTTGTTTAAATATTTTAAATGAAAAATAAAAAATTCCAATAATTAAGGGAAGGTGTTATTTTTTGCTATATCTTAAAATGTGGTGAGATTGTAAAAATTTTTTTTTGCGCAATTTTTATATATGCTAACATATTTGCATGAATTTATTATAAGATTGGTATAGATTTTAGGTTTATATTTCGAGCTAGAAAAAATGTTAATGTTTTTAATTGGTATGAGTCTTTTTTCATTTATGGCACGATTTCGACTCCTTGACTAATTTATTGAGATTTTCTATTGTTATTGTTTTTGGAGAGAGCTTTAAAAATAATTCCGTTCTAAGCTTTAAATTATCGGAACGCCCTTACCTTCCCCTTTGATGTTACACAAAATTACACAGTGGCACAATATCAGCCGAGGAAATGAATTTTAATAACAATGTTATAACATGTCAGCCTAAAACGTTAGAGTAATGAAACTCACCAGACAATACATTAGGTCTTAGATGAATACAAGTATATTAATTGCCAGATAATAAGATTATTTTAATATACTATTATTTTGTTAAAAAAAAAAAAACAAATAAATAAAAGTCACAATCTCTCAAGGAGATCATAACACTAAAAATAACAGAAGGGAGTCCCTACCAGAACATTTTTGCTGGAATGTTGGTTTTTTATTATACTTAACAATAACAACTAATTACGGTCGAAATTTATAATGGAGTTGATGTTACAAAGCCCTATTATTTGTAGAATGTTTATTTCATTTAAAAATTTTTAACGGATTCCCTAGTATATATATATATA
>NW_027114541.1:100897-129725 GCF_000696795.3 Halyomorpha halys | reverse complement strand
ACTATTTAAACATACTATTAAAAAATACAATGTTTTAGACTTACTTCAAGAAGCATCTAAAAGTTGAAATTTATTGCAGAGTTCGATTATATAATGATTTATTACACGTTGAATTTTCAAATTTTTAATTGATCCCCAACCGAGATATTGCTGCTGGAAAATTTGAAAAATTACAAAAAAAAAAATTTTTAAGTATATTTTTTAAAGGATAAGTTACTCGTTAGTACTTTGTATGAAGTAAATGAATAAACATGCTTATAAAAAAAAAAGTAAAACTGAGGATAAGAAGTTGTTTCTGCTTCTTAAAATAAACCGCCAAAATTTGTTATTCATTTGCGTTTGATAACATTGGAAACATGTTATACAAGTGGAAAAATATTAGCTTGAAAAATATGGATCTGATTTGTAGGACCGAATGTGTTGAACATAATCTAAGAACTATTGAATTACTGAAAAAACATTAACGAAAATGGATACCAGTTGGGAATCGGATCCAATAAAATGAATAAAAATTATATTTAAATTGACAAATCATCGAACAATACACCTGAAAAATATTAATTCTTTTGTGAGTTGTTTGATTAACCAGATCTGAATTACATGAAATGATAAGACTTCATTAATTCTTCTATTTCTTATTCTTGACGAGGTTGCCTTTTATTGAGTAATGTTTATAATCACTAGCAGAAGTGTCTTTTTAAATTTGATTATTCAACTTACTCTAAGTTTTACTCAGAGAAAGTCGACAATGACTAGTGAATGTCACTATTTCTTGAAATATTAATTATCACTGCAACATACAGATGAATTAGTTGTCATAATTGTATTTATTTTTTAAATAGTGATTTTTTCAGTTATAAAAACTGATAACTGAAAAAATCACTATTATCTATATATATATATCAATGTGATGTAAAAGAAAACGAATTTGTGGCTTTGGAAAAAAAAACACTCAAATCTATAACTAATTTGATAAAAACCAATAAATAATATTATTCTTTATAAAAAATCTTGATGGGAGTTCATTAGTTTCGGCTCCATGCTAAAGGCTTGTCGATGAGCAGTCATCATTCAATATTCCATTGAGATCAATTAATAGGTTGTTACGTTTGAAAAGCCTCTCAAAGCGAATAATTGATCAATTAAATGTTTAGCTCATTCAATGGATATATTTTTATTAAATTAGGAAATTAATGGGGTTTTAGAATTACTTGAAGCCCTACCCCTCTTTTCCTCCCTTAAGGACGGGTCTTGATAACGCACTTAACCTAACTAACTAGATTTTTAGAGTTGATTTGATGAAATTGAATAACGACCGAGAGCTACTTCCTTAACAGCTTCTCTACTATTAGCTTATTAGAATCTAAAACGGGAATCCACTCAATGCTTGATTTACCCATGGGGAAAACTGTGCTTTATTGCATCCCAGTTGTGCAATTAATTCACCATTAAACCTAATAGTATTGTAACAAAACTTTCAATTAAAATTGTTTAAAATCGATTATTACCTACTTTGCTTAAAAATATTTCTCTCTCAATTTCTCGGACGAATATTTCAAAAAGGTTTTCACTTTCACTTACATTTATTTAAAATATTTAGTAAATGGAAGTATTATAATCATAATAATTTTCAACTTTCAGTTATCAAAAACTGTTTAAAAAAACGTTAATGAAATTCAGGACAAATGCAGAATGAGATCAATAATGAATCTGATGAATAGGAGGGTGGAATGTATTGTACAACACGTGTTTCAATTAGGAATAACACGATTGGACCATTATCAGTTGGGGTTGTTTTCATGTACAGTAACAGACCATTACTTCCTTGGAATTAATAAATTAATTGTATTAATGCATGTTATAAGCGTATTTACATGATTACTATAACTAATTTAATTATATTTTAAAAATAAAATATGAATAATTATATTAATATACTTTATCGAAATTGTTTTCATCATCTTATATAGTATCCTAGTATCCGTGTTTACCCCCTCCTTTCTCTGACCTAAATAACTGTCTTTTGAAATGAAATGTATTTTTAAGCTTTATACTGGAATATTCAGCTCCCTACGAATTTCAAAACTGTACAACTTTGTTAGTATTTGTATGACAATTGATACATAAATATATTATGATGATTCATAAATTATTAAATGATATGTAAATTTTTACATATACGATTGATCATTGAAGACAAGAAAAAATAAATAATGTCTTAATGAAGTCAGGGAGAAAGTTTGATGTATTGTTGGGAATTTCAAACCAGGATGATAAATGATTTATTAAGATAGAAAATTATCTTATTTTGGTTGACTCAGCCTCCAGCAAGTTTAAGGCAAACAACATTGTTGAATGCAAACAGCTTAAGGCATGATATGACTTGCAAATATAGTGAAGCCTTGAAAAAAGAATTGTATGAACAATTGAGTCGAAGGCTTTTAAAATATCAAATAGGAAAAAAATTGTAATTTTATGAAGGTTGTTGGCTTTATGTAGATAAAGCTGTTGGTAGGTTGATAATAGTTATTGTTGATAATAGTTATAACCAGTTGAATTTGTAAGAATTAAATTGTCATAAAACTAATATTGATGTATTAAAATTTTATTCTTGACATGGGAAATTAGCCTGCATTGGGAAAATGTATTTTAGTAAATATGACAATTAAAGACTCCTTGATAATGGCCTGAGGACCGAAACTTCGGAGAATATAAAAACAAAGTGGGAGTAAAAGGATCAAAGAAAATTGTGCTTTACTTAATGGCTTAAGTAATTTTTAGGGAAAAGATCTAGAGGTTCATTCGGTAGGGAATTAGCGAAAACGAATTTGGAGGCTGTTGTGAATTTTATAACCTTCTTTTGTACATCTAGATTTGGAATTTCTATAAGAATGGGTTTTTCTGATGGTAAATCAGATTTTAAGGCGAATTCATCTCGGACACTAAATCCGATGTTTCCCGAAGGCGTGAATTTACAAACAAAGAAAAAAAATCGTTAAAATTTTTTCAAGATTTTCTTCCAAACCTTGCTGAAAATCATATAACAAAGATCAAAATCGCCCCATTCAATTCGAAATTCTATAGTTAGGAACCCTGGAGAAAAACTTGAAAATTTTAGCAAATTAACTAGACACTTGATAGATTAATAACATAATTCTGTTACGACTCAGTGAAAATCAAACATAAATTTAAAAAATGTAGAAGAAGGGGGAGGATGATTAATCAATGGAACATTCTATATATTTGGTATATTCACAATTGAAAGTAAGGATAATTAAAAACTGTTTTAATTACTTCTAAAGCCAATATAATATAGTTATTTATATGACTGATCCTTGCATACTTACACGAATCATACCTCAGTAAGTAGTATGATTAACTCCATAAACTAATTCATTGTATTTTCAATATTGATTGTATAACAATTTGGTATTGAATAAATGTTTTCAATTAAAATGCATATCTATACATATGAGAATATAGCACGATTGGGAATAAATGCTAGATAATATAGAAAAATAATAGAACACAGATATTTCTATAAATTCCCTGTTTTCCTCCAGCGTATCGATTCCGAGACTAATCTTATAAAAGGAGGTTAGGAAAAAATATTTATCTGATCAGCAGCTCTGTTTTTTTCTTGCTTTTTTCTGTGCATATATTTTTAATGTAAACATTTTGTATTTTATCAATTTTTTTTAACATTGTTCAAATGATCTAGAAAAATTAGAAATTCAGTCCGAGTTTCAACCTTAAAATAAAAAGAAGAAATTCTCAACTATTGGGAGGATTATTTTTCCTTTATAACACCAATAATTTAAAAGTTAAAAACAATAACAATTTTCCTCAAATGATGGATGTATACAATATGAACTTTTTTTTTTTTTAATATGTTGATTATTAACACCCAAATAATTGCCTGTTGACAATGATAGTATTTTATTTGTGACTAATAGTTGCGGTTTCTAATTTATAGGATTGTAGTTCTGCGTTTATTTCATGCAAGAAATGTAAACTAATTTGAATTGTTGAACAAAATATTGTATTTTTCAGCAATGTTTAAAACGGTTCGAAATAACTTTGAAGATAATTCTTGTTTTCGAAGGCTGCCGATATCGAGAACTTGCATTAAAATTAAATATTTTGAAAAATCTGATCAATAAAAATAAATAAAAGAGGAATTGAAGAATATATAAAAATATTTGAATCCGTTTTAGTATTTTTATATGATTGTTTGAAAAATTTACAACAATATTAGTCTTGAAAGAACTGAATTGTATCTCAATAACTGAATATTTTTACAATTTCCAAAGTCATGCCATCATGATTTTTACTTCTCATTTACAAAACGCTTGATTTCTTGTGCTGAGACAAACAATATACTTAAATGAGAGATAACAAAATTAATTTTAAGTTTAATAACAGTAATTGACAACTTTATATTTTATTTGCTAAGGCCAAACACTTTTTTTTTTTTGTTTTATCTTATTGATTAAAAAAAAAAAAAAAATGTCCAGTATTTCAACAGCATCGAAAAAACAAAACAAAAAATACTGAATAAACCGGTTTAAGTAAGATTTAAAAAAAAAACGTAATATATAAAGTGTTTCAAATTTTATTTAATAATATGTGATAGAATTTGAAAAAATAAGGTTTTCAAAATAATATGTATAATTTTTAATGTGTTTTTTCAATAATTTAAATCCTTAACCTTCACAAAACTGATTGTTTATTGTTCAAGTTAATTAAACCTTTGTTTATTGTACACATTAAGAAAATAGAACTAAGTAAAGACTGTATAGTTCATTTGTTGTAACAGAGTGGTCAGATAAAAATGTGGGTCGGAGAAAGTTTAGGTATTTTGACATATTTCCGTCGCCTGAAAAGTTCTCAGGAAACTTCCTAGTTGAATTAACTCAACTCAGACCAACTTTTATTTAGAAATGATAAGAGACAAATACACTTTTGCCACCCGAAACGAAACCGTTTCAAATTATCGTGAAAGCGCTTTGGCAGTTGTCAAACTTCGACCAACTGCAGGAGATTTAGGAGTTAGATAATTTCATCATTCATTGGTATTAAACCTGTTTTACACACTTGCGGAAAGATATTTTGTTCAATTTCCTGTTTAAATCTCATTATTTAAAGGAGTAGTTAAACCGAATTCGTCCTAATTTATTTTTTAAATAATTAAAAAAATATTATTATCATTGATTAGGCATGAAAAAACGACATTAGTTTAAAAAATCCATAATTATGGATGTATAAATACATGTATAATTAGCATTTATTTTCAACACTCTAAAAAAGTCATAATTCAATTCCGAAGGCAAAATAACATAGTAAGAATTCAATAAAAGGTTTAGTGAAGTTCTGTTGTGATTGGATCTAGCTGTGAACTAAAGCATTTCGGTGCAGCCGTTTTCTTTTTTTTACCTTACTACATACAGTCAGGGTACGTATTATAATTATAGATAAAATCGACTGATTGTTAGAGCAACTTTTAGAATCGATTTAACTCTTTTTCGATTTTCTCGAAAATGGCTCAAACGATTTTGATTTAATTAGGTGCATCAATGTACAATTAGTTGGTCTTAAATATAAGGGATGTCACATTCTCATTGAAATAGTTTGGCAGGTCTTATGTGCCAAATTTTTAAAAGGGATCTCTCTAAAGTACCTTTCATATAAAGGTTTGAAACAATTCACAATTATCAACAATAATTGTGGAGAAAAACAGTTATATATAAACTAGGAATGAAGCCATTCCTACAATTTTGCATTGAATAAGGTGATGAGCAGAATGTAAATTTTAGTAAAATGTTATATTTTTATCTTTCTGCCATACTTTTGCAAAATAAAAATGGTAAAATTTACTATTGCAAAATATTATTGAAAGTACTTTTCCGCAAACCTTTGAAATTGGAGTTAGCCAATCTGGCATCTGAAAGATTAATTAGGAAAATTAGTACAGGGAAGATTGCTACAGTGAAGAAATGTCTGTTCTGAAACGAGAGGATTTACTGCGACTCAAAGTAGGGTGGTAAGTAAAATATTTTTAAAAATGAAGCCATATATTAGAATGCTTTTGTAAACCTTTCAAGCCAGTGTCTAACGAAAGAGTTTTACTATTGGATAGAAGATGAAACCACGCGACGGAAACAATGTTTAACTCATTTTGGTGAACAATTACATATAATAAAGCAGTAATGATAGTTTACATGATGTATATAATTTATGCTAGTTTAATATAGATTTTTTGGTTAAGGCATATTTTATTATTATATTGAATAATATATACTACAATGCTATCATAATTATATTGTATATGTGTTAGTATAATTTTGTAATCGTTATTTATAATTTTTTTTTTTAGGTAAAAACTAAGAAGGAAACAATGAATGCACGATGAAGCTTCTTTATTCAACACATATATTTTATTATTAAAAATATGTATAATATAATAACTATATCCTCTAACAATCTTTAAATAACTTTAAGAGCTTGTTTTGTTGTAAACATTTTGAGTTGTATTTTTGTACAAAAGTATATTTTCTTACATATTAAGCATTATAAGAGTATATTTTTAGCTTGGTGTACGAGCCAAGGAAATAAATTGATATTTTACCATTTATTTTGTTTCTTAATTTCTCCAACTATAAAAAGGTATATGTAAATAGGGAAGTACATGAGTTTGAAATTTGAATTTTTTTTTAATACATAGCAAAATGAAAGTGATTGTTGTAATTATAAAAACGTTAATAAAACAATAATTATCCTATGTAAAACTATAAACTTATCAAGCTATGAAGAAAGTTTTAAATAGTGCCAGAAACACAGAGGATCTGTTTCATAATGAATGCTAATAGTATTAATCTATAAATAAATTTATAAACCGAAAAGCACTAACACTAATGCATTTAGTTTCTTGATAGGGATGAATATTAGTGATATAGAAGTTAAAAAGTAATAAATGTATAAAACAACATTATGAAAATCAATGCAAGTGTATCAGTTCTTCCAAACTATATTTCTGTTGTTCTGGATATACTTTATAATTATTATATTATTACTGCTTTAATTTAGTCATAAGATCCGACATAAGCTTGCAACGCTATTTCAAAAGGAATAAGCTAACCCAAATAGGATTCTTTTTTGTTTAGTCGGGCTTAAATTCTTATAAATACGACTCAGTTTATGGTACCACATAATAAGCCGCAACAACAGAAATGTAGTTTGGCTAGTCTAAAATATATATACCACTATTTTTCAAGTTTTAATAAATATTAAATTATATATAATAGTTTATATTATAATTACATATAATAACGACGTACAGTTTTTAGAACAATGGTTATACTGATTGTTTCAAGATCACGCTCAAACCATCAGAGCAGTACTTCCTTAAAAAAACTGAAGCCCTGGCCCTTCTTGGGTTATAGCGGTAAAATATAATATAAATAAACTTAATACGACTTGAAGGAACCCGATATCGGATGAATTGAAAAACTACTGACATATATGCCCACTAACAAAAGAACAATTAAACTCCTTGGATCGATGGGTCACCACCAGAACTGTTCAAACATGTAATATAGGAGATATACGTTTTTGGTTGAAACTAATCCCCACAAAGACGGAATTTTTTTTTCGTTGTTGGTTACGTTTTATCAGCGATAAGTCTAGACATATTTAAGGGTGTAAGTCCTTTTTTTGTCATCCATGATGATTTTTTTATATCCAATTATTCACTTAATTCTTTCATTAAAAGAAACAAGTCATACATTTCTCCTTAGCTCAAATTTGACTCCTGCAGAACTTACAGGTCTCTATATACGTCTTGTAACTATAACTACATAAAGGCTTATATAAGAACCAGTAAGCTCTACAGGAATCAGAAATGTACTAGATGTTACTTTTAATAAATTAAGTAAGTAAATTAATTTAATCATTTTTTTATCACTATCATATTGAGTTCAATGAGTGAGAGGAACATAGACCTCATTCGAAGTTCTCATAATCGCCAACGACAGCGCTCCAGACGACCTTCACCTTTAGTACTAAGCACTTTACTAATGAAAAAATTTATAACAAAGCAAGAAAAACTTGAAACAGATAATGAACCTGGAGAAGTGGGAACCACCGTAAAGCCGCGAAAGTCATAATTTTTTTTTATTCTTTTGTGAAAATACAATCACATATTCATTAATACTATTGTTATTTTAAGTTAATTTGTAGATTTAATTAAACATTTTTAGTGAAATCAAGGGAAAGTAGTGTAAGTCAGAAGATAAATAAAATAGAATGAATGCTTTATACCCTTTAAATGTTCCTTTTCATTTTATATTCACGTGCAGATATAAAAAAAATATAATTGTATAATAAATAAATAATTAATTATTGCAGTAGCCGGGCATTGGTTTCGGTACCGATCGCATGCTAAGAGAGCTCTCTGCCCTCTGATACTATATTTCGAAATGAATAGAGATTTAGAACGATTTTTTAAAGCAGTATACCTGTGAGTAGAGTTGGGCAAAATTTAGTTATAGTTGAAACTAACAGCTAAAATCGTCATGGTTACGATATTTACTTATCAATGGTTCATTCATGAATAAGGGTCGTATCCATGACAACTTTAGCTATAGCTAATATTGCCATGGATACGATATTTACTTATCAATGGTTCATTCATGAATAAGGGTCGTATCCATAGCAATTTTAGATATTGTTTTCAACCATAGCTAATTTTTACGCATATGCCTGCCAATAGTGAGCCAATAGGGAACATTACGCTGCACATTAAGCTTATAAGGTTTCGGACTTTCGTGCTCAAAACGACAATATGTATTTATTTTGAAAAAATAGGCATTTTAAAAGGGACTAGACCAAAGATAGACTCCGAGTTCCTTCTTGGCTCAAATATTGACTGAGGGACAATACAAAAACACTAAATTATATAATCAACGTGTATTTTATTTACACCCTAAGGTAAATACTATCTTTGTTCTAGTTCCTTTAAATATGATTAATTAAACAAATACAAATAAAAATGCTCCACGACATGGCAATGTAAGGTTTGACCTTAGTGTGAAGTGTACAAAAGTCGGAAACCCACACTACAGATGAAGTGAATGATTATAATTCCATGGTCTGATTTAACAAAGAATCTATAAAATTCAAAAATTTAAATGGTCATAGAGACTATCATCCTTAAGAACCCCGTCAACAGGCCTTAGCATAACCTCTAAACACGTTAGGACACGTTGCTGTAATTACAATAATACCGTCGTATTAAAAGGATAATGTCTCAGGGAAGTAACCACTCAATATTTTGCTGATTCAGACATCATAAGGAGTAAGAAGTACAATAATACAATATAAGTATATCGAGTACATGATATGTTGTATTCTCCCGAACATGAACTTTTGAAATTTTGAACATGAAAGATCTAAGTTGTATCACCGTCTGTAGAGAAATAAAAAAAATTAATCAATTTGATGTTTCATATGTCATTTTCGTGTTTAAATTTTCTAAAATGGTAAAAAAAGAAAACAATTTTATACCATTAAAATGAATCTTTTGGATAGATGCATTTATAAAAATAAGTAAAGAAACAACAGATTACTGAATGAATTGTCTGATGCACAATTAACGTTATTCAGAATATCTAGCAAAAAGAGAACTTCATGGTACCTTGTCCATATATATGTATGTGTGGACATAACTCGTAAAATTATTGCATCTCTCTCTTAATTAATTAGGGTTAATATTTAAAAATCAGGAGTATGAACAAGAGTATTACAAGCATATGGACCAGTTATCGACTTGCTAACAAAACAGGCGTGTCCTATTTCGTCGGCAACCATTCCATCATTATCGAACGCCCTAGGAGTTTTTAATTGCCCCAACTAAAAAATCCCCAATAGGTGGTTTTCTATATCCAGTTCTCTTCAGCGCTTATAAAAGTTCACTCTATCCTTGAAGTCAGAGGTCAACTGAATTTAATTTGTTTAATGTTTTTTTTTTTTCTTTGACAAAAATTTCTTTTCCTTGAAATGTTGAAAACTTTCGAATTTTCTCCATTCATGAAAATATCTTATTACACGGAATGTCTTTGGTCCCAACTTTCCGGCTTCGATTAGATGAAATATTGGATGTTGAAGAGGAAACATCGTTCGCTCCGTGGGTAAAGTAATTTTGTCCATTTTTCTTTCTTGTCTCCTGGGAAATAGAAGGTGGTCTCTTAGGTCAGTCAATAATCTCTGCGCTGTCAGCTTTTCATTAAGTTTTTTTTTGCTCCATAAAGGCAAGAAAAAATTGCAGTAACGATATACAAATATAATTTAATATCGTTTGGACTGGTTTTCAGAAATATAAAAATTCATGTTTTAATCGCTAGTTTAGAATGTTTTAAGTATAATTAAGAAGCATTATAATGATTTACAAACACGAGGAAAAAAAGTTTCAGTAATATCCGAAATAAAGCTTTAAATTATTATTTAAATACTAGCATATTATTTCTTGTAGGCTAGGAAGGAAAAAGGTGTGAAAATTTTGAACAGTGGGTAGGAGGGTGAACTTTAGGACGCTTTCAAATTCCAGAAATGTTATTAACGATCAAACCCTTTCCTGGACAACCCGTGCTTTCTGTGTAAGGTACTTACATTGAAGAAAGGGTTTCTTTGCCAGTAAAACTCCGCGAGCCCACCTATGACGTAAAGCCCACACTCTTGCCTAACACCCACGCATCTATTAGTCAATCAAACAAAAAATAATTATAATACCTGTATGATTGTTCTGACGAGATTCTATTCTGTATAAATGCACAAAGTCGGGTAAGTACAAAACAATGTATACAACAATAAAGAAACATAGAAATACAATCATTGCATTTATCAAATAATTAAATTACACCTCTATTAAACTCAGCAAGAACAATAGAACACATAACAAATGAAGCACTTAATACATAATTCCATTCCTAATAAAATAGCTAAATACAGATAAACATCACAATATACAAATACAGATAGCTATTGCACTACAACATTGCAACACGATGTGACAACACAGATATGTATCTTTTTCGATTTTTTCATTTTTAAAGCGGATATTCGAACCCACTCCAACACAGTACTAAAACATACGCAGATGATACATGTGTAATTACTGTCTGTAAACAACGACCATATTTCTGCATCACAAACTCTACAGACACACATAACATCTATTGAAGAATGGAAGGACTCCATTATGACATGAGACTGATTTGGAATCACCATACGAAACTGAAATGATAAGAAACTGCTCGTGGATTTCGATGACTATTGGACAAACGCTTTATACTTCCTATTCACTATAAAAAATTATAATATACTATGATAATCAGACCAATTTGGACATGTGGAAGTGAGCTCTGGCTCTCTACTCAGCCATTAAGTTCTTCTCGTATCCAATCCTTAAAATCTAAAATCCTTGATGCTCCTTATTATGTCATAAATAAACTCATTCTCAAAGACCATAACGTCCCTTTTGTTGCAAATTTGGTCCGAAATTGATATGCGTCTTTTTATCCCAAACTCCTTACCCTATCCTAACTCAATAGTTCTTAGTCTCTCATTCTTAACAAGAAGTACTACCATTGGTTCCTTCCCAAGATTATCAAGTGTTTGAAACATTTCTCATATTTACTTGTTGTATTTTTTTGTACGGTTGTAAATTAAAATAACTAAATTAAGTAAAAAATATCTTTTTTTGACAGTTGAAGTGAGAAATACAGTCTCTAGTCTTTATTTAAGCTAATCTGCTATTAATGTTTCTATCCTGATGATGCCTAGCGAAACGTTAAGAAACTGGTTGTTTACAACATTGGAGACTGAAGCCTTCTTTTTGGAATCTAAGAATAATATCTAGTAATGTATCAACAGAATAATAGTAATGTTTCAATAGTAAACAGTAAATTCTACACCAAGTAACATTCAATTTATAGTTATACTCCCAGCTGAAGTCGTAGTTGTCCGTGCTATTGAAAATAGGATTTAATTTTTTGTTACGGACACGCAAAAATATCCATGTTCTTTCTTTGACTGCCGGCAAACCCCACTTAAAAAACAAGGCCATTAAGCACAATTCTGAAGGTATTAGACTACACCTTGTTAAAACACATCATACAATAGCTTATAATTATGTTTTTTAAAGATCTATAATAGATGGATATAAATATATACGTGGAGTGAAGAATCATGAAATAATATAAAATGATGTCAAATCATTATTCAAGTTAATATTAAAACAATTTTTCATAACGATTAATATTGGAGGTTTTGCACGAAAATTAAATAAACTAGTTTGGCTTATTATGCATTCTGAACCTGCCTTATTTGTGGATTTGCATACAAATCCGGCATCTCGTTATTAATATTAAACACAGCTTGGTGAAGACAAGACTTGTGGATATCGCAGAACTGACATGTGACCAAGTCCATCTCAGTATTAGAAGATTTATTATTTCTAAAAGAATAAAATGATCTTTATTTTTGTTTTACCAAAAAAGGTTGTGAGCATAAAAAAGTGTTTTTTAAAAATAAAAAAATCAATTAAATTGAATGTATATCGTAACGAAAAAAAACCTACTTTAATGTTGGCATGGACAAAGTAGTAAATGCATACCAACAATATCCAAACAACTTGAATCGCATTTGACAAGACGTGTTTAATAAAGGCAAGGTCGATTTCAATTGCTATAGGTAAACATTAATTTAGTTCATCTTACATACATAAATGGAAATACCTTGCTATATTTCCATTTAAAAGTTATATAAAAAACTACTATTACAATTATGTTGATTGTTATAAGAATAGTAAAAAGAAAATTTACAATTGTCATAACAACTATAGAAATACGAAAGCATTTATATTCTTTTGTAGTCTATTATGTAATCAAAGTCTTTCAAAGGTTATATTTATGTATCATTTTATTACTGCAAGGAATGAGAAATAGAAATAGTTAATTTAATTTATATTTGAATATAGAAAAATTTCACACCAACTTCCCTCAAAATTTAGACCAAATATGTTTTTGAAATATAGTTGTGCAAATAAAAAAAATGATTACATATACTTAAGCGAAAGTAGTGGACATAATTCGTTAAAATCTAGATGGAACCAATTAAGTTCCAACCCACCCAACCTCTGATTATTACAGTGAATCGGATTAACGGTGCGATCGATTATGCCTGAACACCTAATAATGCCTTGATTATAGATCGACAGGCAGACACGAAACTAAATTTGTTTCTTGGTATCTAAAATGTTTAACGTGAGACTTATTTTCCCGATTCCAGAGCTTATTTTATTTTATTTTTTTACTACATAAATACAAATATTTCCTAATTCTTTTAGTTCCATTTCCACCTGGTTTCATCAATATTTATTTCATTGCAGCCCGAGAAATAATTTTTGATATTTTCACTCTGGGACTGTATAAGCTTCAGATGGAAGACTTACGAACAAAAAAAAAGTAAATTAGAGTTAAAAAATTTACTTTAAATGGTGACAGTGGGGCTTCCATACAACAAACGTTGGTTCAAATAAAATAATTTCACTGATAATAGATCAAGATAACATGCGAGAATAAAATAACTTTAAATTTATGGGATCGTGTGGTCGATGTAGTCTCGTCTTCATTGGAGCGCGGAATGTACTGCTCGGGAGTCTTTCTTGATGTAGAACAGGCTTTTGATCAAGTCTGGCACCCAGGACTGCTACACAAGATCCGTAAATTCCTACCCCCTACATATTATCTCATTATTCGTTCTTATCTCTCAGACAGGTTATTTCAAGTAAATCACAACTGCGCTTATTCATCCCTGTTTCCTCAGTCTGCTGGTGTACCTCAGGGTAGTATCCTTGGTTCTATCCTTTATACAGTTTTTACAGCTGACATCCCAACCCATCCTAACAATATTCTCACCACGTATGCCAATGACACATGCCTATTTTCAGTGAATAATGATCCTTCCATTGTATCCCAATCCCTCCAATCGCACATCACCACCCTCGAAGAATGGTGCCAAAACTGGAGGATTAAAATAAATTCCAATAAATCCCACCAAATCACATTTACCCTTCGTCGTAAACCTTCGTCTTGCCCTACAGTATCTTTTAATAATACTCCACTCATTCCTGTTGAACAGATCAGTTACTTAGGACTAAATCTGGACAACTGACATGGAATCCTCATACAAGACTGAAAATACTGGAAACTGCTCGTCGATTCCGACTATTACAACATTTACTAGACAAACGGTCCAAACTTCCAATCCATTACAAAAGACTGATCTACATGACTATTATAAGGCCTATTTGGACATACGGAGTTGAGCTATGGTGCTCGACTAAACCATCTAATTCCTCTCGAATCCAATCCTTACAGTCCAAATCCTTCGTAAAATCCTTAATGCTC
Source organism: Halyomorpha halys (assembly GCF_000696795.3). Lineage (NCBI taxonomy): Eukaryota > Metazoa > Arthropoda > Insecta > Hemiptera > Pentatomidae > Halyomorpha > Halyomorpha halys. Next base: position 115,260 of record NW_027114541.1, on the reverse strand, counting down.
CTTACTTTGTCACAAATCAAATCATCCTTCAGGACCTCAATGTCCCCTATGTTGCCGATTTGGCCAGAACCAGATACCAATCCTTCCATAATAAACTTCCCAACCTGGTGGTTTGGGTAAACCAACTCGTTTCTAACCTGGCTTCTCCTTCACTACCTAATAATCCTCCTAGATGTCTGAAAAGAAGATGGCCTCGAGATCTTCTCCTTTAGAATTTTTGGAGTTCTATCAATGGGTAGATTCTCCACATGTTTTTATTATGTCATAATATCACTTACAGCAAATTTACTTGATGTGCATATATGTATACAGTTGTAAATATCAATAAATAAATTATTAAAAAAAATATGGAATAAGGCAAGCTCTAAGTTATCAAAATCATACTCATGGATGATCAAATAATATCAATTTGAGTTGGGTAGTTAAATTTGTCTCAGGTCTGAACGTAAATTTTTCAAGAGGCTAACTTTAACATTACTCTAATTTGGATTTTATTATTGTCTCCTGAATCAGTATTAAAAGCCACTCAACTAAAATGTTATTTGCAGAGCTACCAAAAATACATTTATACGTTGTATTACAGTAATATAAAGAGCGCGGTGGCACTGTGTATATAATAAGATATGACACTATAACTATGTTACTAATTCGAAGGGTTCGAATCCGGCCTGGCAGAAATTATATTATGTTACACTATGGCTGTAAGTCAACCCTGTGGGTAACAGAGAGGTTTGAGCGTGAAAAATACTGAAAAAGTCACCTCCTTGTATAACCGTTGTTCTAAAAACAGTGCTTCCTTACAAAGTATTCAAGCTAAGACCTTTATGGGTCGTAGGGTCCACATTATTACTGTAATATAGAATATTAGTTCTATATATTACATATTATAAAATTTTCGGATGTTCTAAATGCATCACGCGTTTCTTGATGAGGTTTTCATAGGGTGGGTTCGTCACTCCTGTGCCAATTTTTGCGAGTGTCACCCATTGGCTAACGGGCCTTACAAATGCCCAGGGGAGATAGGGCCGGGACTCGAACTCACAACCTTTGGGTTGGTCGCACCCCTCCCTTTTAAAATATATACTTATTAATAAAATTAAAATTAAAATTTGTAAGTAGCTTTTTAAAATCATGTAATATTTTAGCTATCCAGCCAAATTTGCTTTGTAATTCAAAAATGAGTTTACATATCTCAGTGAAATTCCTTCATATAATCTCAAATCTTATGCCAATATTACATTGTTTAAAGAATGCCAAATTTAAAGAATACCCGATAAGGTAAGAATGCACTCTCATAGAACCGATTTCTTTAGCAAATCCTCAGTCATTCGTCCAACCTCCTGCTGGAATTCTCTCCAGGTCTCTATTCACCAACCTCCTGCTGGAATTCTCTACACGTCTCTATTCACCAACCTCATCCCTTCTTTCCTTTAAACACCTTTTCCTTTACTCAAACCGCCGTGTCGATATGATCAATCTGTATAGCCATAACATTCATTATCACAATGCATTGTAATATGAACTTACCTCAGTTTTGAAAAGCTTTGCATGACAATTAATCATTAGGTCTGAACTTCGTAATTATTCTTAGCGGGTACTTAATCCCAGAATAAAATTATGTTTTGATTTCAATTCAAAAGGTCCAATATGGTCTTTTTATATGGGTTTATGCAAGTATGACTCTTTTAAAGTGAACCCAATAAACCTAATAATCATGAATGGAATTTTAATTTAGCTGATATATTCCATATCAAATTTTTATCTACTTATCTGTGGACTGGGTAACTATGGTATAAATATAGAAGACATAAATTGAAGCAGCAAAGAATGAAAAATTTCTAAAGGATTAATGTTCTCGTTCTTCTCTAATAAGAAAATATCATTTATTTACTTGAAGCGTCCTTCTGAACTGAGTCTAATTCAGCAGCTTGGCGCTAAGTTAAAGAAAGAGGACCAAATATTTTTCTCTAGCCAGGAGAAGATCAACCCTTTGTGCTTCTGTCCAATAACTTTTTCCTTTGTCGTTCCTCGTTCATCACAAGTTTTATGAATATGAACTCCTACAGTAAAATAAAATTATAAATAAGAGGGAAAATTCCATATAAATGTCGTAATATTTTCTATTAAGAAAAAAATATGTTATAAATTTTTTAAAATTTTTTTTCTATACTATACTAACAGAAATAAAACATAAGCCATTAGCTATTATTATTTTGAAGATGAGCTAATCGTAGCCAGATCTAACACATTCAATTAAACCCATCGTATATATACATTTCTATGATTTAAAAAAATGTATAACTTAGGTAATTATATGTTTTTTCTTAAATGTTAAGCCCATTTTTATTTGCTTATTAACCTCAACGTTTTATGTTTATGATCTATAGGAACCTTTACTGCTGAGGTTAAAGCAAGAGATAAGCGTTGTACCCGTAATCAAGTAAGGAGGCCCTTTTGAAAAGTTACTAAGTCTTCTCTCCTTCCTCCATTCACGACTTTATTATTAAAGGAACCTTTTATGCGATGGGCCAAAGTTAACTTCTGATCGAAGATTATACAGCGGGATTCAGCGTCAGAGCCGAAAATTTGTCGAGATAAAATTTTCATCTAATTACATCCCAAAGATAAAATAATGTAAAATGAAATAAGATTGAACCGACTGTCATAGCTTTTTTAAAAGGGTGCTAATCTGCTCTCATTCTATTCTCGATTAACGTTATTTTGTGATTGGTCACATGCTTTGGAATTTTTTTTAATTGAAGATATATTTCAATATTTTGTTCCTTGAAAAATATAAAAAATAGCGGATTTACCGAGATACTGTAATAGAATTAGGAGAAAGTGAAACCACAATCGAAACTTTCCTGACTTTCTGACCATAAAATAATTTAATTAATGATAAGTTATAATAAGGCCGAAGATGAAATAAGTGAAGGAAATGAGGCCTCAAAACGTCCGTGAATGTTTATAAAAATAGTCAAGGATTAAAAAAGGAAATCTGAACACACTATCTGTATAACAGATAATTTAATGAAATAATTATATGAAAGTAATTCATCCATTTAACTTGACTATATCATATCATGTGCAACAGGAGGTCCAGAACTTACATTATAAACAAAGTATTACATATTTATAATTATTTTTTGGACAAGAGGACTTTATAAACAATGGGTATAATGTCTGGAAACATTAAAAAAAAGCAACGTTGGACTAAGTACAAAATTTAAAGAAAAGATGTTTATTCAGAAACAACAATACACAAATAACCAAGTTTATACTACAATAAAAAAAAAATTATTGTATATAGCAATTTATAACTTGTTTTGTATCATACAAAATCAGTACAAAAAGTAGCTAATGTAAAATACTCAATTAATTCATAAGTAACCGGTTTGAATATATACATCTACATATATAAATATATGCATAGATATGTACATATGTACACAGAGGCATGTACACATAGGAACATGTCACAAACAACATGACACATGTTTAAATATTTATATCATGGATCAACTATTGTTCATTAAAAATAAATTATAATATATTGCTGAATTATTAGAACTATGAATATAAACACAATATTTGATGTAAGATATCAAAAACAAACCACTTATTTATCTTTACCATCTTGCTGTAACTACATTCTTTAATGAATATAAATACATTATTATTTACAACTATGATACTAATATTTTTATAATATAATAATATATTAATAGTAGAAAAAGTATATCGGATGCTTTTTAGATAGTTAATAAATAAATAAATAAATAACCAAGTCTGATTCAATAGAAAGTTCTTACCGGGACGATTTTTCTTTAGCCAACGAACAGCCAAGTTTTAATTTCGATAGTGCTTGTAAAAATTCAATCAATATTTTTCAATATCGGAAATGGAAGTTTCAACCTTCCCGGTTCTATCCATTTCAGTCTAATCGTCGTTCTTTCAATGGCGATCATATTCGAATTACACTCAATCGCACCAGTATTTAAATAATATGTACTAATTAGAAAATTTTTAATTTACCCAAAAAATAAATTACTTGAGAGAGGTAGGTAGTCACCTACGAATATGAATTTTATTCTTTTTTTTTCGCCCCTACCTGCTGGTATCTGACATAAGGGAGGGGTGGTTATCCTAATGATAAGTAAACTGTTCTAACCAGAGTGGGAGGACCGAGTTTTCATTACGGGGACCACCACGAGATGAAAGTTAACCCGCCCAAGGCTGTAATGAAAACGGGGCCGCTGCAGTTTCGAGGCTGCTAAGTGATAACTGAACTCCTTATGCTAAAATGACCGTAAACTTATTAGCTCTTGACCACCAGCAAATGGTTTGACAATTGTAGGAAACCATAACAGGGAGAAGGACAGTGTTTTATTTTTCTTTCGTTGCTCCATTGTTATGTTAAGAAGTTCTTACGTCGAGCGCCTTTTTAGTCCTTTCCTAGTATTTATGAGAAAGTCTTCTTTGACTCAATCGTATTTCTGTGAGAAGGTTGTCCGTATGGGTTTCAGTAAGCGTGTTTATGTTTTTTTACTATATCTTAATTTTTTTTAAGTAGTGTGAGTTTTCCGTGTATTTTAATGTTCGACTTCTAAGTCTGCGTATAGTAAATTGTTTTTTGTCTGAGGATATAAGTCATTCCCAGAAAAAGGTCTTTTTGGTGTTCCGGAATGGTTTCATGTTTGATATCATGCTCCTCTATGACTATACCTAATATGATTTTCGCTTTTCTAGGCATTTATCACTTGTTCAATCAAGTTTCAGAAGTTGTAATAAAAAATTATTGATCAATTTCATATAGGCATATTCCTGTTTAAAAGATTTTCCAGACGATCATATCATTACTTCACATTGAATAGATTTGAGCCAGTAGGTAGTTTTAGAGCACGTGAAATGAGCAGTAAATATTATTAAGTCATATTCTAAACAATTGAACAGCTTAAGAGTAAATTAGTTGAGCCACTCGAGTTTTTTGTGTCGAACTCTATTGTCATGGGAATAGTATTAATAGTAATTCCAAATCAATTTTTGTAGAATTATTAATTATATTCATAATTTAATGATTGTTAAACATTCAGTGTGTTTTTTCAAATATTTAATCGCAATAAAATTATACAATTCGAATCTTTAATTTTGTCATTAATTACCCAAAAACAGTTTCAGTGAATAATGTAATGACAACAAGGCATAGAGTCCCCGAATTTTCCAAGTTTGATTTGAATAGTCATTACTTATAAAATGGGTAAACTTCTTGGTAATGTGGTTAAACAACGTGGGAGGCCAAACACCAGACGGTTAGACAGAATGAACTTAGATGCGTGCAGAGAGCTACGTGCAGTAAACTGTTAAGCAGTAGAGACGCTGGTTCGGAGGGCCAAGGATTTTTTGAAGAGCCAACTGGACAAAAACAAAGTGTTTAAAAAATTGTCGTCTGAGAATTAAAAAAATAAAACATTAAATGACTGTGGTTAGGTTTCTTAAGTGCAATTAATAGTCGCACTTGATTATTTTTTTTTTGTTTCGTACATTTTCTTACAGTGAATTCGTGAATAGAAAGTGGAAAAATTATCAGATTAACTATGCCATAATTCACGTCATTGATTCCCCATACCTATTTATATATTTTTTTAATATTTTATATTTCGTTATTACCAGACCGGCCGTATGAGTCTTACATGGTAGTTAAAATAATTAGATCTGCTTTTAATAATAGATAATGGCTGGATATAATTTCGTGCAAAGACAGCCCCCAAAAATTTTTAATATTCTAATTATTCAATGATAAAAATAATTTAGTAAAATAAAATAATATATTTAAGAAATAATAATAAATATGTAATTTAAGAAAGCTAGAATAAAAAAAAAATCGATATTTATAAGGTTAATAAAATAAATAAATTTCTTACTGAAAAAATAATTTGAGAAAAAAAAAATATATATATATATATATACAGAGTTGATAGCTGAATGTCTGAGCTTCAGAAATCTTCGAAATGAAGTATTTCTCACGTTGTGAACAACTGCATTATTAATTGCTGATAACTGTAAATAAGGATTTTGTTTAAAAAAACTAACTTTTTTTTGTTTGAGACAGAATGTTGCAATCCACACTAAACAACTAATTTAATAAGTAATGGCCCAAATGGTATTTTATAAAGGAGAATGATTGTGTCGGGTTTTAATAAGGATTTTCTAGGGATAAGAGATTACAGTATTGATAAACACGTAGATTTAGATAAGTCGAATATTTATCTAATTTTAAAAGGTTTAATGGCCTTGAGTTGCTGGCTCTCCGGTGTCATTAAGGTATACTCTGTGTAGTTGATGCCCTGTAATATAGTGTTTCAGGCTTAAGTTTGCTAACTGGAAATATAAATTATGGTTTAAACTTAAGTTAATTAAAACAAATCCTTATGACGGTATGTCCATTCACTCATTTTAGGATATATGAATTTCATTGTTATGAATTGTTGAGGTTATGATAAACAAATTTAATCATGCTACAAATACATTATTAATGAAATTTAAATATTAACATTTATATTAAATATTATGAAATGTATTTACCTTGAGTATTAAGATCTTTCTTCAACATCAGCAGTGGGCTAACGGCAAAGGAAAAATGTTACCGTTTCACAAGTTTCTATTATCCTTCATCGTGAAGAACTTTATTAATAATTTTTTTTTTTGTTTTATTGATAGATTTATTTATTGGTAGATATTACAATCTGCCACACAGTTGTGGGCAATAGGTAATAGTGATGAATGATCTCATACATACTAAAATAAAAAAAAAATAAATAAATTATTTATCCCACGTGTGAGGGGTAGAGCAGAGCTCAAAAGATCCCAGCGCATCCCTCTCGGCGCATCACTGGTCGTAAAGAACTATAGTCATTGACTGAGCTAGCTTAAAGATTTCTTTAATGTCACTCAAAGAAAAATCCAGAATTGTTAGAGTATGATAATAACAAATTTCCTATGCCGTTCGTTAACTTCTCCTGATGAAGAATGATGCCAAATCTGTCCTAATGCTCAAAGTAATCACTTAGATAATAGAACAAATATTAATATAATTGTTAACAATTCATTAATTAAGTATTTGGAACATGTATTACTTTATTTATTTTAACTTAAATAATCCTTATCCAAGAAAACCTTTAGACGTGAATGTCTCCTAAACAAAGCTCTAACGCACATGCCATCAGAAGGAATTTTTCTCTTGTTTTGAGATCTTTAATTCGTATATTCAGTTAGGACAGAACCTTGTAACACCATGTACAACATTCTTGAATTGGTTTTAAAAATTTAGATTAATAAAATAAATGAAATTGAAATGGACCTTTTAGGTGGAATGGCCCATAAACTGGAAGTAGTTATTTTTTGGAAAGATAAATGTTAAGGGTTTGGAGTATCAGTGACCATCAAATTCTTCAAATATTGTACCTAAATGGATTGTATTCAAAGATCACACTTTCAGCCATCTTTGCTTATCTGTTACGTCTTCCATGGCTTTTAGAGTCGGTAATTTCAATGACTTCTGAAATAAGTAAAACCAACGCGGAGGAAAGTGGTATTTTATTTGAAAATTGACTTTTTCGAAAAGAGGCTTTGGATCAAAATAAAATATTGGGTAGTTGATGAAGACTGAGAGGCTACAGGTGGAGGGAGAACACTTGTTGGAGGCCTGCGCGCTTTGCTCTGTCAGCCTCAGTGAGGGCTGAGGAGGCCCGGCTGCGGCCGCCCCGCGAGAGTGCGAGAGTTCTTAGTCGAGGATCGCTCCCCAGCAACAGGTAACTCCAACGGCTCTCTGCCTGTCTGTCTGCTTTGTCTGTCTGTCTGTCTGCTATGTCTGTCTGTCTGTCTTCACGTGCTTTTCTAACGTTCAGGAGTACCGTCTGCGCTCTGCCAGAGATTTCCAACGGTACGGGCTAAGCAGAACATATTAAAGTGATTCAGCTACGATATGCCGCAAAAAGATTTGCCTTAAAAAATAAATAAATTTCCTTCGAAATTTGATTTAAAAAATATATATATTCCCATTTCACAAATCTATGAACAGTAACAATTGAACCAACATATGCAATAAAGAAACAACCAATATATATTTTTTATTGTGTTTTATAAGCTATGTGGGCAATATTATCATTTCGTAACAAACACCTAAGGTACTCCAATTAGGCTTCTCTATATCTATATTTAATGTAGAGGAACACTGCCTTGTTCTTATCTTGCGAAATGAACATTTTTGAAAACAAGTATGACTTATAAAACACAATATTAAAAAAAAATTGGTTTGCTCTATTTTGCATATAACAGTTCAATTTATTTGTTTAAAATATTGAAATTCATTCAGTAAAATGAAATCCATGGAAACAAAATTTTTTTTTCAATATGAAATTGGGATGTTTCATGAACTAATAAATTATGTAGAAATAAATGAAGAATAAATTATAAATAAGAATAAATTATGAAAAAAGAAAATGAAGAATCTAGAGGAAGAATGATTTTAGTCGCAAAACATTTAAGCGGAGAAAGTTAAAATTTAATATTTGAACTTTTTTTTTTTTACTCTCAATAAATGTTAGACATAAATCGCTATTTACGATAAAAATTACTACATCGACTCATTTGGCGAAACAATTCTCACCAATTAATTAATTCTAAATCGCAAAAATTGAAACAGCAATTATATTCAATATAACACTTGATAACTATTCCATACTACTGGTTATTCCTCAGACGATTCCACTAAAATTTCTATTTTCACAAAAATAGAAAAACTAAATTCGTTTCTCTCTTGGACATGCAATTTATTTCCTACCATGGAAACATATGGCTATAACTAAAGCCAAAAATACAATATTTAAAAAATAAATTTTTCAACCCACAAAAAAATAAAAATGAAATAAATACCTTCACTCAAAAAATGTTTTCAAGCAGCAGCTTTTTGTCTGAATGCACAGATTTAACAATTTATGAATTATTTTTTGTTTTATTTTAAAAATATGAGAAGAAGATAAAAAATGATAAAATATTTCAAATCATTGCTTCAGAATAATACAGTCAGATTAATTGGCAAATACAAATTTAAAATTCCAAAACTGTTCTTTAATGAGGTGAGAAAGAAAGGAATAATGGAGCGCCTTATATCTCATAAATATATAATGGTAGGCATATTGATACACATCTATCGATTACTTAACTTATTATCTACCCAGATGCGCATAATATTCCGAAAATGACAAAACATAAGCAAACATATGTACATTCATACATGTTACATGGCGATTCATTAATAAAGTCGTTCACTATACACATATAAGCCATTGAAGTTTCAATAGTTTCATATTCGATATAAGGATAAAGATATTATGATAATAGGATTATGGTATTAGGTATTTTCTGAAAACCTGATGAAACATAAAAATACGTCAAAAATTGAAAATTTAATTAATCTTGCAAGAATGCATTGAACTTTCGCAAATACGTGTTGGAAACAAGCCGAGTAAATATGGCGGACGTTTGATTCGATTTTGATGGATATACCACCGCCTAATCGGAAATCTATACATTGCTTATTAATCTTTCATTACGATATTAAAGTGCGATAACCGAAAAAGCATTAACTTAAATGCTCCCATTGCCTGTAATTATATCAGAATATAGTAATTTTGTAACTTTGGTACTATAACTAAATGCTTCGTATTTTCATTGAATACAATATATGAGAATTAATTTTGATACTATAAATAAATGATTCTTATTAGTATTGAATACAATTGTTTAATTATTTCTGTTAGCAAGTAAATGTTGCCTTTTTTCTTCAGTCCTTGATAAGTAATAAATAATGGTAATAAGCATGTAGGGTATAACGAGATAAATCAATGTAAAAATATACAATGTCAAGCTATTATTAGTAACAATTTCTGGTAAATTATACGCCTTATGAAAGCTGAGCAACGTACTTCCTAGGCACGCAAGACCCGGCGGATATAATGGTCGGGTATCTCAAGATTAGTTCTGAACAAGGCGTAATTAATTCAGAGCCGGTCATCGCGGGAATATATTATGCTAAGCAACAATTAAGTCTCGGTTTCTCATGTTAGATGGATTGTGCTTAGGCTTAAAACATATGTTCACGCCCGCAACATATGCTTCGCTAGGCGGAATCCCTAAATACGATTCGTAGGCGGCATGTTTATGATTCCTTAATGATATTTGAATAATCATGTCACTAATAATGATAAATCATATTTATTATAATTTAAACCATAAAAAAATTATAATACAATTGATTAATTTGTAATTACTAAGTAGTTTCTTAAAAATATTACAGGGTTTCTACAATAGGCTGCTATTCGAATTTCCTGACTTTTCTCTCCCTTAATGACATAATTAAAATTAGGAATAAGAAAAAAAGAAGTGAGATGAAAAAAATAATTTGTCACAATTTTTCAAATTAAAAAAAAAATTAAGAATAAAAAAAAATTAATTATTAAAAAAAAATTTAATTTATTTAATGTAATCGCCAGACTATAAACAACATAGAATATTAATTAAGGATAAATATTAAAATTAATTATTACATGAATCAGAAAATAAAGAGGATAACCTCTATATTTTCATATATCTCATATATCAGCCTTCACATATCTCAATATGTCAACAGGCAATAGATATGAAATGGTGATCAGACAACCTAACAAACATTGCTTCTTTATTAACAGTATTCCGTACACAAGTCTATGTGAGTGAGTATTGCTTCCCTAATTAATGAAATAAAACGAAAGTGTAATCCAAAAAAATATTATCCAATAATATAGAAAATATTTATTAATAGATCAACTTGTACGAAGACTCAAATTTTATCCATTGAAACAAGTATTGGAGCCTTTAAAGAAATACTTTTTGAAATATACGAAAAAAAAATTATAAAAGCTCCAACTGGGAAAATAAATTACTAATAAAACTATTTAATTTCTATTCATATTTTCTCTCTTTATATAAAGTTTAATTAAAATGAAAATGACTTCAATAGTTTTTAATTAAATCCTTATTTTTGTCTATGTCACTGGTTGACGCTTGCAGTAGACAAAACGCTGATAACATGAGCTACATTTTTTATTTATGAACTAGATTATTTTCTTTTTTTTTCATTGCATAATTTAAACTATAACCTCAGTATGATTTATGATTTAATGATAATAATGCTGAAAACGACATAATGTGGTACGTAATAAAAAGGATATCATTAAGAAAACAAAAGAGGAGGCAACATTTGAAAACTGTATCATACAATATAATTCCAGCCCATGATTAAATTGGCAGTTTAAATTACATTTGGTTCTTTTTAAAAGGACGTGATAAGCTAGCAATTGTTACTTTTAAAACTTTTTTTTAGATATAAATTGACGATGGACTTAAGTTTATAAGGGAGAGAAACTGAAAGACTAAAGGTAAACGTAAGACGATTTGTTGGCGGATTCAAAGCTGTGCCTTCGGATTGTAAAACAAAAATAATATTTGAATACTTAATTTGTTTTTGATTGAGTCATATTTTTCACAATAAGGTTTCGAAATATAATCTTACTCTTTTACATTTGACGAAATCTCTTAATTTTTCAGAATAATGAAATTTCTTGACTTTTCAGGATTCCCGCAGTCTGTAGTCACTATGTATATGAATGCTAAGTATATTGATGTTTGCACTTAAATTGAGAAAGAATAATTAAATCTGATAGAACTATTCAATAATTATCACTAAAAAGTCTTAAAAAAGTTTATATATTATTTACAATGCATCAAAATTTTCAATGAAATATTATTTTTATATTCCTATTTTATTTAATATAACAGTGCGAATTATCATCAAACTTTGGAAACTTTATGGGAACTTTTTTTAAAACTCTTAGTTTTTTACTTCAATTCAAACTACTTGAAAAATGTAGACAAATACTTAATACTCAAGTAAAAAAAATTTACTGTATCCCTCCAGGTTTTCATAGAAAAAGTTCATTAGTGTGATAAAAAGAGAGGTGTTTAAAAATAAAACATAGTAATTAAAGATTTTTTTTTATTAAATTACTTCCTTAGTCCTAAAGGATTTGTGTGGAATTACGAAAAGGAAAATTAAATAATTTATTATTAGGTGTGGAGAAAGCCTTTATGCATTTGAGATTTTGTGCTTGAGTTATTAATATGGACACGTTTCCTGAACATTTTTATTCGTTGATTTAACTGTTCATCATGAATAGTCTCAAACATTATTTATGAATTACTAATTTATTCATTCTGAAAAAAATCGATTACGTAATACTCTAATAATATACAGTGTAATTTTTTTTCCGGTTTAAAAATTTTGTTTTTAAAAAAGTTTCTGAGTGAGGTTACGGAGGCTAAGCTATGGTCAACTGTCAATTTTAGGTTACAAATGAATATAATTACAAAATATTTTAGAATTATATCGTAAAGTAGAACTATACGAAAATAAAAATGTTTTTCGCTTCGTTTTCCTAGAAGTAGATTTATAATTATTCACAGAATCTATTAAATTTTAAGTTTGAATGTATTCTTTTTTTATTTTGAAATTCAGTTAATAAGATCTGAGTAGAATTTAACCGAATTTAGCGATACATTTTAAGGTGTTTAAGTTTAATGAAGTTTAATTTTTAAGTCGATTGTTTGAAGAATTTAATCGACACATATTTAAAAGTTTCAAATTATCTAAGTCTTTTTCAGTGAATTTTTTAGATATGGAAGTTTATAATCTTTACTTTCATTTATTTATTTTTGATCACGGGTTCATTCTCATCATATAATGTCACTGTATATAAAATATACAATGACTGCCACTAGAGAATGGTGAAACCTCAGGAGTGCTCCTTTCTTTGTAAGCTAAATCCATCCAGTCTGGGACACTATTGCAGGAAAATACACATATTCAAACACAAGATAATTTAGGGGACTTTATATATCAGCCATTTCAAAAACTTTCAAATTTATGTTCCTAGATTAATGAAACGGATATAAAAAGAATCCCCTCCCTTTCTAATTCTCTTCCCTTCCTGCTCCAATTTGGCGAAAAAATTATTATTTTGGGATAAAATAACAACAAAAATTGTTTATCCCATATCATGGGGCATAACTAGTAATAACAGTGAAAGTAGAAATAATCATAATAATTATTATTTTCTAAAAATACAACAACAACTACAATAAAGGATTTTTAAAAGAAAAAGCCCCTTAAATTTCGCAATAGCTTCATATCATATTAATTAACTTCTTGGCTAATGTTTAAAAACACATATATCTCATACTATTATAGCTCAGTTTTTTGTTGGAAATGAAATAAATTAGGAAATGAATTTCTCTTTATCGGTTACGGCAGTTTACGGTTAATGCTATACTACTTGTAAGTTATGCTAATCATTGGGCATATAATTTAATGTTCTTTAATTTCTTGTTTTATTACATTTTCACTATGATGAACTGCTTAGGAATTACAAGTTAAAAACAAAACAAAAAGTTCCAAATACTTTATTATATTAATTAACTAACAAGTAAGAACCTTAGGATCGCAAGAATATCATTTAATGGTAAAGTGTGGTAGAAACTAGTTTGGAAAGTTATTTGAAGATGGTTTATGAGCTAGGTTTAATGCATCGGACTCTTGTTCTACATCGGCAGCATCAAAACCTTTGAAGAACAAATTATTTGTGGTCCGGAAGTTGTCATGACAACGGCACGTATAAAAGTTCGACACCTTTGCTTTTACCGGCATGATATCAAGATACAAACATTTTGATTTTAGTTCAATAAATAAAACATGCTTAAATAATAATTAAAATAGGAATCATACTCCAAGAGAAATATTTTTATACTACTATTTTGCAAACCTAAAATAGTTCTATGCTTATTAGTTTCTTTACACAGAAAGTAACATATATAACATGCATGTATTAATTAAAGCATTAAAGCAGTAGAATTTATTAAATCTTTAATATAGAATATACATTTTCTGATCAAATCTCTGAAGTATCGGATTACATAACAATTATTCAGGAAATGTGGAGGCCAGAGTCAATTCGACATATTAAGAGAGAAAATTTAATTGATATTCGGTTTCATATCATTTCCAAAACGTTAATTAAATTCTTTTGCAAACAATTATCTTTTTTTCAATACCACGTTTATATTTTGTTAGATTTCAAGTGAGAGGGTATTTTGTATTTAATTAATGAAATTGAAGTTATTATATACAAAATTAAATTACTAACAACTTTCCTTTACTTAACTTCATATATATATATATATATATATACAGAGTTGATAGCTGAATGTCTGAG
>NW_027114541.1:92705-100798 GCF_000696795.3 Halyomorpha halys | reverse complement strand
AATAGAAAAAGGTGTGTGATGCACGACAGTTAATGGCGCGTTCAATACTGAATTTATTGTTTTGGTTTTTTCTACCTCCTATTATTAATTTATTAAGAACTATTACAATACATATAATAATAATAATGTAAAACATATATATTTGTTTCTTATATATAAATTTCTTTCCTTTGCTACATTGCATAAGAAGGGTATGGACTGAAGGTGGGTTCACTATATTCAATCACTGGCCGGGGGTACGCCCATGGGGGAGGGACCGCTTCACCTAGGTAAGAGAGAGGTTCAGATGGTATCAGGCTGCAGAGCCCGAAGTCCTTCCCTGGACAAGAACGTCAACTAAGAGGACAGTGCTTTGCCACTTCCCAGCTCTTGGTGGATGGGCGACCTTTCTGAAGAGCAGATTGATACAGGCCTTCAGCCCATCAAAGAATTGTACCCACGGCCTGCTGGAGCACATAGTTCAACAATCCCATTGACGACTATTATATTTAAATGTAAGTCCTACATAAACTTGATAGTATTCGGAGGAAACCAATTTCAAACCGTTAGAAGAAGACTATGAGAATCAAACCTTACCTCAAGAAGAACTGAAAAAATACCCCTTTTCACTGGAGAACAGCGTGAACAGTAACTAAGGTTTTCTAGATAACCCTAATCTTAGAATAAGGAGGAATAGAATCACGGACGAGGTAAGCGTAGCTTCTAACGGTAAGGTCTTCCATTTGGGCTCTTGAAACCAGCCAGCTCCCGTCTCATCAGTGAATCCATTTCACCAAAATAATTGCTTCAAATTAATTTTCTTATTACATTAATCAAATACGCCATATCACCTTGTATTTTAAATCTTTGTAACGAAAGACGTATAAAAAAAAATAAAATAATTATCAGATGTTGTAGATAAGGTTTGTAATTGATTATACTTACATTACAACATGCAATAAGATTAATTTCTCTTATCTGTAACAAAACAGAAAAATTTTAATCTCAGTCTAAATAAAGAAATTTATGACATAAAGAAATAAGACACTAAGTGTTTATAAAAAGAAAATTTAGTACATATTGAAATATATACATGATTTATGTATAAAACGTCAATTATAATTAAATCATGGTTAATTTAATTATAATTTATTTTATGTAATATCAAAACTAATTTTAGCAGACTCTAAACCCTGTTAATAATTAGTACTTTCCAAATTTACATGTGAAAGCAATATAAAAAAATTAAGAAATATTTATAAAAGTCAATTGTTAATAAGAAATAAACTCAAATATTTATGAGATAGGATTTATTCTTTTGGTAATTGGTTATCGACTTTTACAATTATTTATTGCTAATCATATAACAGAATAATAAAGAATAAAAGTTTGTGATTTATCACTGTCGCGTGAGTCAATTAACTGCTGTATGATATACGACACCTGGTTGGTGGTAGTATTTCCATCCAAGATAAGATTAACCCAATATAGATCGTATCATGTAATTCAATAGGCAATATTCCCACATAGCGTAGTTAAAATTAAAAAGATAAATAAATTCTCTGAAACTATAATATTTAATTATACATAGCCTTCCGTAATATTTAAGAATAAACAAATTAAAATAAATACACTAAGGGATACAAATGGTAACACCTATTTCATATTAGCTGACACGGCTATTTCTAGATTTATGAATAAAACTTAAACACAATTTAGCGTTTGATATTAATTACTTTATTTAGCAAAAATTAAATATTAACGAGAATAAAATAGGCGACCAATAAATAGGGTTAGACAGAAGAAATAACATCAGCTCTTCGTCCTGAAATAGACATTCAAAAAACAATGGAAAGTAGATCAGGGTGAACACGCCTTAATTGTTAATTTTATAACCGTACGTAGACAGAAACTGTCTTTGGAGATCATGACTGAGCTGAGAATTAGAACTGGAAAGTTGGTAAGACTGAAAAAAGCGTGTCCAAATGATCCTAAATGGGAGTTCTGGTACAAGAAGTATCAGAAGTCATTAAAGTCAAAACAGGTCTAAAACAAGGAGATGGACTCACAACATGGACTCACAGTTCAACTTGGCCCTAGAAGTGGATTAGTGGATGGAAAAGTGATTAGGATAACATTACGCGAAAATGGTAGGGTGGGCGTCGGAATGAAACCCAGGCGTACGGGGACGACATTTTGATCCTGGGAAGTAACCAAGACGACATGAAATGAGTCTAATAAAAGGTGCTGAGGAAATCAGCTGGAAGTATATGAAGATGAACAAAGTATGTGATTATACCATTACGACATGATCTGTGTGGATGGCGAATCTTTTCCGAAAGTAGACAGTTTCAAATACCTCGGCTCCACTATAACATAAATAAATAATCAACGCAGCCTTCTTCTCTCAGTCAAGAATACCGAAATCCCGAAAAATCTCAAACGATCAATACGAACCCCAAGCTAAGGGTGTACAATGCCGTGATAAAGGCAGCTCTGATGTATGGATGCGAAACCTGGATCCAACAGGTATCCTAGAAAGCAGAATAGAAGAGATCTGGGTATCGCATGGACGCATGGAGGAGAAGAACTGCAGTGACGGTCAATCAATATAGCAAGGAGGTTAATACGAGTGGAACATGTGGCTCGAAGTAATCTATCAGGACGCCTCTACACAAAAATGAATGCAACTATAATGGGTAAGAGACCACGTGGAGGCCAAAAATTAGATGGATAGACAAAATCGAAAAAAATGCTAAAGATTCGCAATATTCAAAAGCGCAACCAGCCCTCAGTTAGTTGATATTTAACGAGCAACATAAAATAAAGAAAACACTTCTAGTGATTTTATGTTAAACATATATTATATCCAATATCCGGTCGTACATAAGTGAAGAGAATTGTAAGAGAGGCTGACCAAATACTGAAATTAAACTATCATCTATCGTATCATTGCTAATTACATCCCAAAAATTAAAATACCTCTATTATAAAAGCAGGCTGCACGTGTCCGGACATTTCATTTTCGTACTCACCAACGCATCTCAAAAATGACATTTATGAATACTAGCCGGATTTCTAGCATTATTATTTTTTTTGTTCTGTAAGGAACACTATTCAAAATACACCTTTGAAAAATTCAAAAATTAATTAAGATGATTTTAGTTTTATATAGTAGAGAATTTCATAATTATTGAATAATCCAAAAGAAATCGAGCAATTGAAAGACCTAATTTTATTTTAGGTATTAGAAATATTTCTTAAAGCCCATTTTTTTGAACCCAGGCTTACTGCACATTTATAGTAAAAGAGTGACTGCACTCAGTAATTTCAATTTTATGCTCAACGTAGTTGTGTCTGATTAATAAATCAGTAAGTGAGGTGTTATGCGTAAAAACGTTCTTAATAATAAAAACGGACTTTACAATTGAGAAGGTTAGTTAGTCTTTATAAATTACTCATGCATCAAAAACACAGATTTTTAGAAATACTGGTCCGATTTATGTTTTTTTTATTAAATAAATCAAATTGTAAACTTGTTTAGTCTCAACACTCATTATATCAACAGTTTCTGCCAAACGACGATCCTCAAGGGCTGTCTAACAATTAACAGCTTATTATACATTAATTTGTAAAATATTTTACATACAACATTATTATTAATAATATAACATACCTTAAATATAAATTTACGCCTCACATTAAGATTTAAAAAATGTTTTGCTAGTTATTCTGCCCAGATCATTAATTAAAAATCAAATTGTCCTATGAATAAGTCAATTAATAGGGAATCATATTAATTATTAATGAGCTTGCTTAAGCTCATATCTAGCTACTTATTTTTTCACAACTTCAATATTTTTTAAAACTAAATAGTTTGTTTTTTGTAATTGACAGTGTAAGTTAATCTAAAATTAAAAGTTTTAAAAATTAATGAAGTTGTGAAAAAATAGGTGAGCTTACGCAATCTTACTAATAATTCGTATGATTCCCTATTAATTGACTTTTTCATAGAGTGATTTTGACTTATAATTAATGACCTGAGCAGAATAGCCTGCAAAACATTTTTTAAATCTGAATGTGAGGCGTAAATTTATATTTAAGGTATGTTATATTATTAATAATTATGTTGTTTGTTAAATTTTTTACAAATGAATGTATAATAAGCTGTTAATCGTTCGATAATCTATCGATTAACCCTTTAGGATGACGGAAATGGCCGAGACGTTGAACTGTTGATATATTAAAGAGTTGAGACTTAACAGAGATACCATTTGATTTATTTAATAAATAAATACCAGTCTCAAGAAATATATATATATTTTTTTTATTTAAGGGGATTTCCTTATCTTTCAAATTAGTAGTAATGATCTTCCAAAAGATATATAGTTTTCTGATTATTGGAAAAAATAATTTCCATTATTTTCTTTATGTATTAAAAAAAAAAAGTTTTATTTTGTATTCATCCCGGCCTTATTTCTATAGTATAGGGATGACCACCATTATGAATTGTCGTTTTTGAGATGCATTGATCAATAATACAATGAATGAAATGTTCAAACATGTACAATATCCATTTATTATAGACATATTTTACTTTTTAGAATGTAATAAAAATTCTTAATATTTTTTAATTGACCTCATTATATCATCAAGATGATTTAAAAAAAAAATACATTATGGTAGATTGTATAGTATAATAATTGAAACTACATAATCAAGGAAGGAAAAAACTAATATATATTAAAACGATTCTATAATAAGATTATGATTGTAAATAAATAATTATTAGTCCAACTTTAGATCTTTCAGAAAATATAAAATTTATAATTTAAAATATATGTATATATGTAATATAATCCATATATTGATTAAATATTGTGATATATTAAGATATTTTCGTTGGGGTTCGGTAAAGACTGACTTTTTCTCAACTACCGAAGGCAAATGGAAGGATGTTAATTACTTATTTATTTAAATTTTAGATTTATCTAACTTGCACGAAATAGTTTAAATTGTATAAAATTGTTTAAATATCATTGTGATTAACAATTTGGTTACCTCGTCATTCCTTAACAACTGAATCATCTTCATAATGAACATAGAATTATGAGATGATTCTAAGATTCTGATTACTTAAGTAGTGCTGTTAGAATCGTTCAGCACCGTAACCTCATTTATATGATATATACATATATAATTTATTGGCATATTGATAACAACATCTGATGAATTAAAAATTAGATATTTTTCTAAGCATCCATAATGGTATAGTCTGATTTCTTTCATCCTGAAGTAATATATGACCTCGAAGAAAAGGGGAAAGAGAAGGAGTAGTTGCGTTTAAATTGATTATAAAGTTGTAAACGGACTGAAAAATCGAACCTTAGGCAGCTCTGTGGCACTAAACCATAAAGGGCAAGCCAATCTCTCTCTTTCATCTCCTTCTCTCTTTACTTCGCTTCTGAAATCAAATAAACCCTCGAGTCCATACCACGTACTACCTTAATAAACTCCTTTGTAGTATCCCATCACAAAATATGAAAAATAATGACAGAAACTTTCTATTACTACTAAGAATTTTTTTTATTATCGATTTAATTTAGGTGAAACAATAACCCTAGAGAATAATACTATAACAGTAAATAACATACTTTGTGAGTAACCATATTGTCTTATGAACATCGTATATATATCATAGTATATCATGTGTACATATCATTATTACCTAGAGGATATTAAGAATAACACAACAATGAGCTAATAGTAAAATAAATTCATAATTCAAAAGCATTTATTGTTAGGAAGTTTATAGAGAATTTAAATTTATTCTCGCGAACGCTAAAAGACACAACAAATTATTGTAATTTTTTTTTAGGCTGGCATGGTAGATTGTTTAAACCTTGAACTTTTTTCATATTGATGGAATAGAATGAGTATGATGAATCGTTTTTCACACGAGGAGAACACGTTTGGTTTTTAAGGTGACTCGTTTAGGATATTTTTGGTCATCGAATACATACTTAGAGAGATACTTAGATTAAAGGTGTTCACCAAAAATTTTTCCAACCAAAAAAACTCGAAGTCCAGAAATTTTCCCACGTTGTCCCGTGTTCTTACTGGAAAAATATAGCAGGTTAGGCATATGGCGAAGTGCACTTGGACTATGAATATCATACATAGGGAATATAGTTGATTGTTTATATATTCAATTTAGACACTCAATTTAATTTTTGGTTCACAGTTTTCTTAGCCCGATTACGCGCCAGATCTTCGCGCTATCATTGTCGAATTCAAAATGCAAAATACAAAATTAGAACATTAATTCGTTTTATAGTCGCGAATGAGTTTCTAACAATAGAAATTCATCAATCGCTGAGTGAAGATGGTGAAATATAGATGAGTATTCGACAAATTCGCAAGTCGAAGTTTACAGGTGGTCGTTAGGCCGTTCATGATGAAAAATGTAACGGAAGACAGTCGATAAGAGACGAGATGGTCGAACGGACTTAGAGGCAATGTCACTCGATGATGAGATGATCGCGAATCGTGAATCTTGATCCAAAAAGAGATAAAATATATTAGCTTTCAAATTATGAAAATGAATCATCTTTTGTATATTTCAGAAATAAGAGAATCTAATTTTATGATCTGCAATCATTTTAATTTTAATCGGCGAAAGAAACTATTGTTTTCAATTTGTATAAAAAATGCCTGGACATTTCTTATGCACTCTATTATTGTTAAGTTATAATGTTTTGATATTTTCATTACAGTTTAAGTAAACGTACAATATTAGTTTTTTTGTTTGTTTATTAATTCGCTTAATATGGAGAAATAACAATACTAGCAAATAATAATTTGTCTTTTCTGACCAAGAATGTAATATTTTATTAAAGTTTATTTTCCAAGCGTAAGATAGAGCATTACTTCATTCAAAAATAACAAATATTTTTTTATAAAAATAAAAAATTGTAATAATATTCTGGGATCGGGTTCTAGTCCACCAGTGCAGGAAAATTGTTTTTGGGATAAACACAGCAACCATTAGTCCGATTTTTCAAAGGGTTTGTGAAAACCTGCGGTTGAGCTGTAGACCACATCAGCCCGTATAACGGTTAATCAATTTTGAACAACTCGGTGTATTTGAGTGTGCCAAATTATTATATTCAAAACATATTTAATTTTTTATTTATTAATTAATTATAATTAATAAACCTGGTGAGTTGTTTGTGAGTGTTTTATAGATTAATGGCTTCATGTTTGAGATGTATCAAATATTTATCAAATTTAGTTTTCAACAACCCAATAAAAATTTTAATATTGGGCTTCCCGTAGCTCAGTGGTTAAGACACGATCTTACTCATTTGATGTCTTTTGGGCGGTACCGGTTCGAATCCGGCCTGGAGCGTTGACTTTTTCATTGAGTGGCTGTCCCACAAAATGAAAAACATTGACCCCCAACCAACCATGGTTATGGACTCCAAGAGAGTCTTGGCCGAAAAAAAAATTAATATTTTAAGTTTCATGAAACATTTACTCCTTAATATCCTTAAAAACATTCATGTAAATGTGACTATTGCAATTAACAAAAAATATTGTAGCACTTGAAATAGGGCTTAAGAATTGTTGGTAGTTCTGGGATCACTAAAGATATTCAATAAGAATGGTAATCCTGTGTTTTAGTATTAGGTAGGAACAAAGTCAACTGTTATTTTTGTTTCCATTTATTTCTCTTTGACATGTTGTTAGTATGCACTACATCCTTAAATTTCTTTTTATCTCCTTTCTCTTCGAATAGATCATTGGATATTGGATTGCTATGAAACATTTAATTATCAGTGTTATAAGCTAGAAATTAATAATCAGAACAAATACTGGATTATCGTATGTAATATGAAGATCATATAAAAAGTTTGCCTTGAATGATTACCTGTTCTAAAAACATATTAAAAATAACCGAATCATATTTTTTGCAATTACGTGCAACTTTTCAGTACTTGCAATTACAATTACCCTTTGACTAGAGAAAACTAATTACAAGATTGATTTTTAACATCAGATGCAATATTTGAGATACTTTTTTTTATACAAGACAACTGGAAAATTGAAAT
>NW_027114541.1:86208-92408 GCF_000696795.3 Halyomorpha halys | reverse complement strand
ATTCCTATGATAAAATTAATTTAAACAACCCTTTCAAAGCATAGTTCTCGTTTGTTTCTCTTTTATCAATCCTTTTTGTAATATCAATTGTATTAAAAGAGAACGAAACCGATTAATATATTTGTTCACAGCTGGCTGAACCTTTTCTACCGTTAACAGAACCGGATTCAATTTTATTAAATCTGACAATAGAATATGTAACGGTCGAGAATATTTTGTTTTCTCTGTACAAAAACATTATTATTTATCGTTGAAAATCGAGTATCTCAGCTTATACTGATAGGATTTGTGAGTGCATTATTACACCTTTTAATGGATCAAGAGCTTAGAATTTCCCACCTTTTTCCATTCCAAGAATAATTCCAAGCTTTAGTATTTATTAAGTAATAGACAAATACATATTTTTTCCCAAATAAATAGTTACTTTTTTTTTATAGCTAGGAATAAAAAAGGTTTCTGCCAGTCTCGAAAGTGTTAGAATAAGGAAAGGGGTGGTACCGTTTATAAAACCGAAAATAATAAGTTTGAATAGTTGATGATCACTTAGAATACATATTCTAACCGTTCGGTATGATTGCTTCTTATGTGTAGAAAAAAATAAATTGAGCGCCTAGACCCTAAACTCATTGTTATCTCAACTACTGCCTGTTCAATAATTTTCTATTTTATACATAGATATAATACTTATTGACAATAAAGTTCTTTATCATCACAAATTGAGCCAAAAAAAGTTAAATATACCAATTAGTTTAAATTTAATGAACTTTTTTCGTATATGCTCAATTACGGCTACGTTTGATTTTAAAGGGAATACAAGATGAAATTTCCGAAAGGAAGTGGGTTAGAATAAAAAAATAAAATATTACACTAAGACTAAAATTGTCGTAAACCTTAATTATGTATTGTGAGCTACGAAAAATAACCTATATTATTAACAAAATACATCTAAATTTGTTTTTTTACAAAGAAGGTCAAAGCTCATCCAATACAATTTTGGTAGCATTCTATATATATATATTTTTATTTGTTTATTTATTTTATTTTTATAGATCATTCGACTTAATTTGATCAATCCTCAATTTATCTAAATTATGTTGTTTTTTTTTAAATATTGAAAACAAAACTGCATATGATAACAATTTTTTTTATTTAGTAAATAACACATAAATTAAAAAAAAAATTGAAAGTTAATATTAATTATATTAATAATATTTATATCATTAATACTAATAACATTAGAAAATGTTTTAGAAAAATCTTTTAAACATTTTTAACGAAAGTGCTTAGCTTTATTTCTAATTCGTTCCGGAAATATTTAAAATATTGAGGAAACTTAATTTTTTGATATAAGAAATGCAATATTTTATATAAACAAAAACAACTTAAAATTTTAATGATACAAAAAAATTTAAATTAAACATTATAATACATAATCATAAAATTTTTATTACCCCCTTAAAACAGTTAATTGTTTAAATCTATTAAAATCTGGATTAGTTATCTTGATAATTTTCCATTCCTCTACTTCCCTAGAATTATCTTAAAATTCTTCAGTGGAATCTTATTGGATCATGATCACTGATTGAATTTAATTAAAAATTACACTGTTTATTTCTATCTTCAAAATTACTATATTTGACTCTTACTAATTTTTAAAAATTAGCAATAACACTTTCACTATATTTTAAAAGTAAATCAACTTTTTTTTACCAAACTTATGTATTTGCGTTGAGTTCTTATAAGAGACTGCCAAATATGCACGTCTTACTTGTATGAGCTCTAAGAAGATACTGACTAGTTCCGCCTTTCTTAATTGGTGTCCACTATATAGTCCAACAATTGGAAGTATTTTTTCTTATCACTTTGCTGTCTCTTTACATTAGAAAATAATTGGTTATTAGAATCTATAAAAACTTAATCCACTTGATATACGTAAAATAACGTGTTTGTTGGGCATTAATTACAAGCACATAATATACGGTGTCTTAAAAAAAATTGTCTTACTTAAAATTTACAACTTAAAATTACGAAATATTCATTTTACATAAAAATTATTAAATAAATGTTATTTATCAATACAATGGTTTAACATGCTAATCAATAGGTTTAATAATCCTAGATTATAAAGGAATTGTTTATAAATCGATTTTCTGTTATCACCAAAATAATAATATTTTCTTTGCATTATTGATATTCATAAACTTTATTTTTTAATATTTTTCACAATATTCACATTTTATTGTTCATTTTCTAATGTATCTGCTGTGTCCATGACAACAGTCAACGTATTGTGATTTAATTTTACGAATGGCATTAAATATCACTGTATTAAATTTAGTAGGTAGAATGAGATGAGGAACAAGATTTCTCATAAGCCAAGTCTTATTTTGTCTGAAATTGATTTGTCTTGATGTCTAGTGTGGAATGACTATGAAGTTGGCTGATCCTAATGTGCAACTGTTTCCAGAAAGTGGGTCATTAGACCTTCAATGTGTTGGATAAAAACCTGACGGCTGAGCGTAGGTGTTGAAAACATTACCTCCTATATACTTAGGTCATTAGTTTTCAAATCTAATTAATCTAGCTATTGTTTATAATCCTTTCCCGCTCCTCTGTAGCGAGCATGTTGATTGCGAGCACTGAATCACAGATTAGAATTATCACAAATGAATAGACTGAACATGACGGATTTAATGGGAGTTGATAGTTAGCTGAAGTGTTGAGCTATCATGTTTAAATTAATTCAGCCTACAGCCCCGTTGACATAAACAATCAACCGACAATCTGATCAATCGCTCTCCCCCATTAGGACCCATCCAGTAGCCGTGGGCCAGTCGCACATGTTTTAGATCCCACGCGGAATAGATTGTACTCTTGCCTCCCTCTCTCTGTGGAGATTGGTTCTATTATCTTTTATTTTATTAATAAAACCTCTCCTTAATCCAAAATACTACTATAAAATACAGATTGAACAGACTCGAGTAGGGCACAAGTAAAAAATGAATTGAATTGAAAAAAGCAAGCAGTGACGAATTACTGAGACAAAGAATACAGGTTTTTGTTCTGTTATAAAATTCTTACACTGACAGAAAAACAACAAACATTCTTCTGAAAAGTTACTGTTCTGAAGCAACATGCCTAAAAATTTCTTGGTAATGTTTTAAAGTAATTTCATAATGCATTGCAATCTCTCTCCAAAGACTTTTGTTATGTTAGCAGAGCTGACTTTCTGTTTTGTCTCTCAATACGTATTAGAAAATGCAAATTTTAAAGAAGGACCCCAAGATCCTACACCAACTGATTTTTTATCAATTCTTTTTGTTCTTTGAGAACTCAAAAATGAATAATCAAAACCTATTCTGAATG
Source organism: Halyomorpha halys (assembly GCF_000696795.3). Lineage (NCBI taxonomy): Eukaryota > Metazoa > Arthropoda > Insecta > Hemiptera > Pentatomidae > Halyomorpha > Halyomorpha halys. The sequence continues at coordinate 89,042 of NW_027114541.1, read as the reverse complement.
AGGTGTAGATAGTTGACCGTAGATTAATAATTAGAGAAGATTTATTCAAATTTTAGGTAGGACCCCTTTGCTAAAAGTTCTTTGATGAAGACCTGAAACTCAGGTCAAAACGTCGACATGAATAAATATGTTTTTTGTTTATTTATGTTCTTTTTGCTTACCGCAACCCTCTCCCAACCATCTTCTCCAATTAAAAAACTATTTAGCACAAAAAACTAAACAAAAACAGATAGTTTTTAGAAATAAGAACTGCATTGGGAAATTTCAAATTAGGAGAGATCTGAAAGGTTTTTGACCTTTATGATATTGGAGCTCTACAAAACATTTTACAATGGCGCCTCTACAATACATCGTTTAAAGAACACATAATTCGAACTAAGGGGTTAATAAAACACCCAATAGCTAAAACAACTGAGAATTCGTTACGCTGTTTGGATAGAAACGCATAGTGCACGGTGGAGGGGGATATTTTATGAGTTTCCTCAACTTCAGTCATTTCGAAGCATAATATCTTCTGACAGGGTAAAGCAACGACGTTAATTCATGTTTTAATAGACAGCTATTGCGTGTACCAGAAAAGTTATTTGGTTTAGTGAGTTTATCTAATCTCTGCCCAACGACTACAATAATGAAAATGTGTTTTTATGCATTGAATGAGATTTTCATGACCATTCTTGACGCATAAACGTCTCACTAGGAAGAAATGTGAATGCCCAACAATGTGAAATCGAAACAATATTTTTATTAGTTTAAATTTAATTATTCAATTTGTAACTGTCCAATGTATTGTAAAGTTAAAATAACTCTTTAATACTGATTTATGAAGATTTAAAACAGTATACAAAATCTAATATTAATCAGAAATAAAAAAATAAATAAATTAACTCAAAAATTATAGTATTTCTACGAAAAAGTATTTTTTAGGTAATAATAATTGATAAATACGAATAAAAAAAACTGTTAAAATAATTAATTGTGCATAAGAAAAAATTATCGATATCAAAACCGCCCTGTGGTTTCTTCTAGTTAAAAATTACTAAGACTGAACACCATTTCGACTAACAGTTTTTGAAAAATCAATTTGAAATATGGAAGTTATATAATTTTGATGAAAGCATACATAATCTTGGTTAAATTTTTTTTTCTGTAGACAATAATAGAACTTCATCGTGTTCAAAAATGACAATGACATACTCCCTAAGAGTAAATTACCTGTTATCTGTCCACATATTTACGTAAAACATACAGGCATACTCCTACCACAACCAAATCCTACTTGTTTCCCTAGTAACAAAAAAGTGAATCTTAAATTAATGTAATTACTGACGTAGCTACTGTTAAGAAACTATTAAAAAATAATAATAAATAAAAAAAAAGTCAGCATTAAACATATTGTCATATAATTGATAATGGAGACATTCAGAAACACAGGGTTAATGATTTAACATATGAAACATTCCTAGCTCAGGCAAGTCCGGATTATGTGGGCTGAGGTCTCTCAGTGGGATTATATGTATTCAACCTGGGGCTTCTGATTTGTTTTTCTAATGAGGTTTCTTATTTTTTTACACTTTCAACCCCTAGGAACTAAGAATCTCTGATATTTTCACCGAGGAATTTCATTGGTTGCTCAACACATTTCGGATAGTTCCATATCTACTTGCCAAAAGTAAATTTTAAGTTACATAACATTTTTAAGGTGTTAACACTGCATAATAACTTTTTGAAAATCCTATAGTAAAATTTAAAACAATAAAAGGATAGAAATTATTTCATGAAGGTTAATTGAATGAATTATTTTTTTGTCTACCAATTATTAACAAATAATAAAATATCTGGTGTGTCGTATCCTACAACCTTTACTAGATATTCGAGTGCAAAGTCCTATATACAAATATTGTTTGTGGTATCCTCAACGATTTTGTCACAATTAAGACAGATCTTTTTAGGTAAATTAAATGGATCGAACGGTTGATCCGATTTTGATAAAATTTTAAGGGACTGTTATCTAGTTCGTCTCACATTGATTTTGTCAGAATCCGTCAATAACTTTCTCATAGATAAACGTATTTTCCTTAGCAAATCTTTTTATAAAAAACGGCCTATACAATCTGACCACAAATTAGAGGAAGAAATTTAAAAAAATTGGACTCTAATTGTTTTAAAATAAATTATTTCTAATATATAAACAAAAAATTGTTGATCTCTAACTATACTTCGACTGGAATTATCATCAATAATTTGAAAGATAAGGAAATTGTTTACAATATAAAACAAATCATAAAAATCGGAACAGTATTAGCAAAGGTTAAAACACATTTTATCAGTATCTTACTTTATAAAAAAAATACCACTGATTTACTAAATTATATATTAGGGTATCTTAAAAATCTAGAAAACGACAATACCAATGAATAATGTATATGCGTAGTAACGCTTGCATTAAAATATGGAGTTTATGTAGTTTTTAAAAATGATGTCTAATAATAAAAAAGTATTAAATTCTTTACAATATAAAACTAAAATTATTTTAATCGGGCTAGTATTAGCAAAAATGGAGACCTGTAGCCTTTATCTGTAATATGCCATCTGATACAACATACATCACTCACTCCATTATTGATCACTGTATCTTTAAAATGTGTAAAGATAATATTTATTGATCGTAGAAGATGGTCGGGGGTTGCGGTCAGCAAAGGAACAACATAAATAAACAAAAAATATTTATTTATGCCAACGTTTCGACCTGATTTTCAGGTCTTCATCAGGGCTACGAAAACAAAAAGACAACAAATATAAATAAAAATAAAATAGATAAAACTATATATATAAAT
>NW_027114541.1:85463-86158 GCF_000696795.3 Halyomorpha halys | reverse complement strand
TCATTCGACTTAATTTGATCAATCCTCAATTTATCTAAATTATGTTGTTTTTTTTTAAATATTGAAAACAAAACTGCATATGATAACAATTTTTTATTATTTCGTAAATAACACGCGTAATTAAAAGTTAATATTTTATATATTATTATTTATAGACATATAAATGTGAGCAACAAATAAATGATACAGTGGAAAGAATCTATAAAGAATTAGTTAAAGAAATTAGGAAAGAATATTGTTATAAATTGCAGGAAAAGCTGCTAGAGTGCAGATAGGCAAAATACGTTATATAAACAGAAATCTAATGGTCAAAAAATAAATAAATATTTTTTGTGTATTTATGTTGTTTCTTTGCTGAACGCACCCTCAGACCATCTTCTGCAATCAGTAATCTACGGTCAACTATATACACCTCATCGTAAAGATAATATCTATGAGAAAATCTTAATGACTGATCTTTTTGACCTTAGGACAGTTTGTAGAACAGGAGTAGAAAAAGAAACCTATAATATTTTTGGAATATTTCCAATTAAAAAATAATTCAATACATTTTCTTTTGTGAGATGTAACACTATTTGAAGCAATGATTTTCGGAAATATAAAAGGTAGGGTTTATAAAAAAACCGACATTTTAGAAAACCGGTTTTCGAATAGTAATTTTTCTAGAAAACCGGTTTTAACCGGTTTCGAATTTT
>NW_027114541.1:76445-85023 GCF_000696795.3 Halyomorpha halys | reverse complement strand
AATCAATTTTAGTTTTAAAGAAAATTAAGCAAAGGACCGAGTATTTTCTATTCCGGGCAATTTTAATACAAATTTAAATATTCTATTTATTTTTTTGTTTAATGAAATATGATTTCAGAAAACAGAGGACGTCTATCGATTTGCTATTTAGCGTGTCCTTAGTTTATTCACAAAATTCCCCGAAATAGAAAATACCCTCCCACTTGCAACCGAAGTGTTATTCATACATTGAAAACCGATATTTTCTACTAAAAAACCGGTTTTCGAATTTCATAATTTTCTCCAAAAAACCGGTTTTTAAAACCAGGTTTTAAAAACCGACAAACCCTAACAAAAAGTGAAGTATAGATGCTACAAACAGAATTACGTAGAATAAAATAAAGTGTGTATATAAAAATAACAAAAAAAAAGTAACATTATTAAAAAAAAAGATAAATATGAAAGGACAGGGAATATTTTGATTGTTAAATCCAGGAGAGAAGGGACAAATAAGTTGTTATCTTATCAGCGAGGGCCAACTGATGTTATACTCCCTCAATGGAGTAAAGCTTCATAGCAGGATAACTTTTTCACTGGCTTTCATTCTTCTTATGGGAATCATCTGTGCTGGATTAGCTTCTCTGTCTCTAATGCCTTCACAATGCCCCGTCCGATGATAAGCCATTTTCTTTCTTTTGTACGGGTCATCGATCTCCACCTCTCCTCGCAAGTTGGCTTTTCGGTCTCAATAAAATTTAAAAAAAAAATCAACCATATTTCTGATTCCGGGAATTTAGTAATAATGACTTGCTAAACCAAATTAAAGTACCCATGATGATTCCGCTAATGAGAGTTTCTATGATAATATGTACCAGGAAACCATATCTTTGGATACAAACTTATAAGATACTTTTCCATCGTTGTATCTTAGATCTCTCTTTACCATTTTTCTCGTTTTCAACACTATTGACTTTCTTAATACCACCACGATTATAACTTCATACCACGTGTTGTGTGACATGAATACACATAATAATTCACAGTTTAATAATCCAATTTTAATAAATTGTGCTATATTAATTTGTTTCAATGTAAAATAACCCCAGACCTGATTATGGGATTTCGGTGATGGGGCTGGAAGGAAAGGATTCCCTTCTAATGTTTGGTGTTATGATCTCTCCTATAGGGATTTTGATCACTTCACCATTATAAGTTATTGCTTATACTTATTATAAGTGAAGTTTTAAATGTAATATAATAAATGATTCAACGGAGGGCAGATAGGTCGCACTGATTTGACAAATTTTACAAAGTTATCTATGTAAGTAATATTTTTTATATTTTTAAAAACTGCTCTGCTCCTAATGAATGATACATAAGACATTAATTAATTAAATAATTTAAAAGTACGATTTTTTTTTAATTTCCAGAAAATTCAAATGTGAAAAGGTTATAAATATCTAGTTATCGTCAAAACAGTAAATCCTGTTATCTATTGCACATTATTTCCATGTTAGAATAAATAACCTTTTTTAAAAAAATGTGTTTTGGAAATGACAGTTGTGTTATTTTCAGTTTTTAAAGTTAAAAATTGGTGTTGAACAACATTTTATTCTTTTAGATTAACATAAAAGAATTTAAAAAATGTTCGTTATGTGATTTACTTTTTAGAAAATCGCGATGTTCGTACGTCAGAACAAAACAAGAGAGGTAACAATAATATGTGGTATAAAAAAAAAAAAAAACCTTCTTTACGAGTGATTGTTTTTAGGGCGGTTTTCATTACATTCATTCGTAAGAATCTTGAAAAAAAATATCGCTTAATTACTTTTGAATTGTTTTTCTTATATGAACAGTAAACATTTTCTGATGATAATTAGTATCATGTGTACGTATTAGTTTCGTAATTAGTATCATATGTACGTTTTGGAACACTAATATATCAGATTATTATTTTTTCCTTAACCCAAGTTTTTCAATAGTCTGTAACGAGGTACATTCCATTTCCTGTTACTATCTTTTTCTATCTAATTACTTTTAATAAGGAATTGTATAAGGAATTTCTTACAATTTCTACTCATCGATGGGGTTCACTCTCTATTAGAGTATCTTATAAAATTAAATTAAACAAAATTAATATTTTGATTTATTACGTACCTAAATGCTATGCAAATGACTTATTGCCAAGAATAAGGAATAAATATTAGTTAAAAAATTATAAATGAAAAACCGTTTGCTAATAAATATTTTTTATAGGGAAGATGGTTGGGGGTGTAGTCAGAGAATTACACAAATAAGTTAGAAAACTTATTTATTTATTATTTAACTTATATATGTTATTCTCTGACCGCACCCCTAGCCATCTCCTTCTCTATATACATATAATCCTTGATCAACTATCACATCATTATAAATATTTTTTGTTTAACTAAATTTGCAGAAATATTTTGCGAGAAATCAGTACCGGAATTATATTTCTATAAAGGAATTTCTTACTAACCTAAGAATAATCATTAACCAAAATCAAAAATAGAATTATATTATTTAAATTCGGAAATTAACCTTATTCGTTGAAAATAAATCCCAACAAATCACATTTACTCTTCGTCGTAAACCTGCTGACTGCCCTACAGTATACTTTAATAATGTGGTTCTTACTCCTGTAGAACAGATTCGTTATCTTGGACTACACCTTGACAAAAGACTAACCTGGAATCCTCACACAAAACTGGAAAGACAGGAAACTGCACGCAGGTTCCGACTATTACAGCACTTACTAGATAAACGGTCTAAACTTCCAACTCATTACAAAATACTGATCTACATGACAATAATAAGCCCCATCTGGATATACGGAGTTGAGCTTTGGGGCTCCACTAAACCTTCGAATTCCTCTCGTATCTAATCCTTACAATCCAAAATCCTTCGTAAAAGCCTCAATGTTCCTTATGTAACCGGTCTAGCCCGAACCCGATATCATTCCTTCCATTAGAAACTCCCTAACCACCCAAAACTACTAGTTTCTAACCTTGCTTCCTATTCCATACCTGGCAATCCTCCGAGGCGCCTGAAAAGAAGATGGCCACGTGACCTTATATTGTAAAATGTTTTAAGAGTTCTACTGCTGGGTAGTTTCTCTACATTCTGTATCATATCATTATCATTATGTCATTATGATCAAATTTACTTGTTGTATTTTTTATACAGTTGTAAATATCAATAAATAAATAAATAAAAAAAAACTTCTTTCTTTTTAAAACGAACTTTTTTTTCGAAATTAAGATTTATTCGTATTGAGATACGAGGTCGTAAGTTTTCGTTAAAACTTGAGGTAAAGTTAAGGAAAACTTGCAAGAATGGAGCTAAAACTATTAACATAAATAATTAATTTTGTATGCTATCCCCTCAGCATGCCTTAGGACAAAAGGTGTTCGATTGATAGTGGGGTAGGCTGGACTGGAACTGTCGGCTGGTATCTCGCCAAAGAGACAACCCTTGTCTTGTCTCCTTTATACCACTGTCTCCTCTATTGCAGGACAAATACCTGTATTGTATCTCGGACGTCGAGCTAGTGCAGAAAATACTCAACATTGAATAGAGAAAAATCATTATATTTATAATTTAAGTAATTTTAATAATAACTTTAATCATTTGTTTAGAAAAATTGCTTATATCAACATTAATTGAAAAAAAAATTGATATATACACAATAGAATCTACTATATCCGATTTCTCTAGCAATGAAAGTTGTTTGTTCTAAGTATATTATATTTATTTAAATAACATATGTAATATTGCTGTAAAATTCTTATAACTGTGCGAATAAGCCTTTTCTGTCTATGTACTACTGACAAAAACGTACGCCATGAAAACTTTCTGGTTACGTATTCTTAGTAATTTTTTATTTAATATAATTTAAAACTGTACAAATTAATAAATACAATAAGTGAATTGGATGAATGTTTCAAACATTTGAAAATCTTGGGAAGGAACCACCCATTGTTGGTGTTACATTTACAAATGTGTCAACTCAAAGGAAGTCGTTATTTCGCGATTTATAATGTTTCTGGTGTTGATTTTTTTTTTTTATCATCTTTCTTCGCTTGAAACATGTTAATAAATGAATAATACTATTTCATTATCTTGTTAAAACATACCTGTACTGCTTGGACTTTAAGTTTGATTTCCACGATTTTTCTCATATTACGATTATTATTATTTAAGAATGATCCCTATCAAATTTATAATCTACGCTTTCATTCATAATTAAGAGGAAAAGAAGTATTACTAAGATAATCACGGTTGCGATCAAAAGAGAAACAAAAATAGTTTACAACTATTTTTGTTTCTCCTTTGACCGCAACCCTGACCATCTTCTTATATATAAATTTTTACAGTCAACTATATATACATTTATACTAAGATAATCATTGATTATTTTTTTTATTTAAGGTTTTCGATACTCTTATTATAATATAGATAATTCGATATTTTTATAACATTCCTAAGAAATGTTTTAGGGGGAAAACCTGGATGTCAATATAAATTATGTTTAACAATAATTTCATATTGGCAATTAATTTCATCTATCTAAACAATAAATGAAACACAGAAATGGAAATCTGAAAGAAAGTAATTTATTTACCTGATTTCATTCGAATACAATTACTTTTTCACTTTATTTACAAGAGTTCAGTAATAATATCATTATTTTGAATTTATCGTCATTAACATGCCATTGACTCGCTAAGTTGATACTGAAAATGGGATGGAATAAAATATTGTCGGAAAGAAAAGGTCAAACGAAAAAGGCCTATATTATGCAAACAGAACAGGTCTGCTTCCTTCTGTCCGACTCCTTATTTATCAATGTTTCAGACCCCAGTCCCCTGTTTCTCATTTATATTCTGAGACATTTTCCGCTGTAATCGTCACTCAATCGTGGTTTTCCAAGAACGATTTTCCTTTCAATAAATATCTTATTGTGTGCATTGGGTAAGGTAATATATGTATTTCGACAAATTTAAATAAATACCTTTTCTATGCTATGCCATATGTACATATATTTTTACATTAAGGTTGACCGTATATTGATAGAATTGATACTTTGAATGTTTTAATATAAGATCATTATCTTAGTCATACCCTTTGTTATAATTCAATACTTTTTTAATCTCTTAAACACAGCGAAGATCAATAATATGAATAATAACAGTCAATATGTTGATTAATGTTTCAATAAAATAGAAATAAATTAAACTAAACAATTGAATAACTAAAATACTACAGAAAAACATCTTGATATTTATTTTGCTAATTAATTAAGGAATTTAATGATTATGTAAAAATACGATAACCTTAAAATATAGTTAATATTAATTTGAAATTTAAACTTGAATAGTAAAGACGAAATACATACGATTATTGTCGTTATATAAAAAATATCGAAATGAAATTATTTTAAATAACAAATCTAAATTTTAAAATAAAAATGTTATATGTTTTCTTCGAAATCGTTTCAGGGTCAGGAAGAGCCTTACAGATTTTTAATAAAAAAAATTTGCAAGAAACAAGTTGCCTTCCAATTTAGCAATATTTGTTAATATTATTTTAGTAACCCTTACTTTTTAAAATAATTTCTGATATACATAATACCTATTTATATATAAAAAGAAAAAATTAGAATGACTTTAGCAGCAAGAAAAATATTTAAATAAATTGAAAGGGCGTGTGGATTAAGGTGCTATGTCACATTTTTTTGATTTTTTGAATGTTTAGTGAGTATGAAGGGCTTAGATACCTATCTAGATAGTGTAAGATATTCGATCGTCAAAATCCAATTAATTACTAAAATAATTAAAAGTGCACATCAGAACATGACAAGTCCAACAAAAAAAAAATTGAACTTTTTTTTTTTAATTTATTATTTTAATATAACTTCTTCCTCCACTAACTCCTTTAATTAATGAGGACTTTTAAACAAAAATATTATTAATTTTCCCCATTAAAATTTATAAAGAATCAAAAACTTTTTAGATATTATAATCACCTTGATTTCACTATATTTTTATATAATTACTCTTGTTACTAACTAACTTTTTCATTAAACATAATTTCGGTAGGAGAATATCTAATCAATAAACGGAAAGGCAATTGGTATTCCAAGGTTACATGCAAAATGCCACCACTTCGAAATTCAAATTAAATGATGCGGCATGAAATTTTGATTTCATATTCAATTCGATGGAGTTGAATTATTTTATTATTTAATGAGAATAATATCAAAAGGGATAAATATTCAATTAAAATATTATTTTTATTACCGATCCTAGATATAGTAGCAGAGGATTAGTAACATTTTATCAACAAAAGAAACAAGTCAAAAGTTGAAATTTTATTTTACAGGTTTTTGGCTTATAGCACACATTTGTATGTATACTTAGCAATCAATTGAAACGATTTAATTTTTTTCTTTTTAGTATTTTGAACTGCATTCTAAAAATAAATTACATATAATCACATATTTTTAATGTTTAAGCTTTTATTACTACAAATCAAAAACTCTATTCCTAACATCTACTGAGTACTTTATGTGTTTATTAATTATGCATACTAAAGCTAACGATTTGATTTATGTTTCGACTGCTGAGATATGTTTTTTTATCGTGTAGGCAACAACAAACTTAAATATTGTTTGAATTACTGTACTAATTAATATGTTGCGTGTGATGACCAAAAAAAAAAGCATTCTTCAGGGCATGAATATTTTTTCTCAAAAAAAGTTTCCTTTAACTTAGATATAAACATATTATGAAGTATTCTTCACTTGCTTTTAATAAACTAGTGCCAAAGCAAATTCTGCTATTTTTTTACTGGAAAAAATGAAAAACAAGATAACAAAAATATTTTTTTAAAAAGTTACATTCATATACTTATGTAAGTAAAAATTATAATAAATCAATTTTCTTTTTTTTGTAATTGGAACGAAAATGTTTTACGTACTAGATTACAAAAGGAAAAAAATTGACTAATACGTAATAAACGATATTAATCGATTTACATTAGTTTACGGGAATATTGAACATCAATATAACAAAAATACTTAAACAAAAAATGACCATCATATATACATATATAAAAACAATAATTAATATATTTATTTTTTCGTTTTGTATAATTGAAAAGGAAATGTTTTAGGTATTCTTCAATTTTAAAATGAAAAAATTCACAAATAAGTAATAATTGATCATTATTGATTTACATTAGTTTACAAAAGTCTAACATGGTAACGGACGAAACGTCGAATATATTTTTACATGAGCCTCATACGGAACATGTTTTGACTACAGAAATCCACTAAATTAATAACATGGACCAAAGGTTTTTATTTAACTGTTTATTAAATTTTGATGAATAATAGTCAGGTAAATTTTAATCCTGCGTATATTCATTTTTTTAAATATATCGTTGAACATTAGCCGGATTGAAAATTGTAGTTTAAGACGAAGTATGGTCCTAAATTCATCACAAAAGGAACAGAGTAATACTAAAGATTTTATCCTTGAACTGAAATAACATTATGAGATGATAAATTAGATATCCTTAGCTTAAATTTAATTGATAACGCATGGTAGGAGCTTGAATATCGACTGGTCGTGAGGTTGATTTTATAGATTACTGATAAACTACCATTTTAAGAATTATAGTTATTATTATAGGCTAAGGTAATTGTTGTATTTAGTAATCAAAAGTATTAAATCACTTATTAATATTTACAGGCTATAATGAAGTTAAAATTCCACTCCAAGTACTTGCTTAAACCCCACTGACACTGACTGATTGGCTTTACCGTCGCTATCGTTTATGAAACCATTCCATCTTACTGGCTAAATTATTTTACTAATTTCATCTTTTTTAATGTTCTCTCAGAGTTTTTGAAATTATGCCCGTGTCTCTTTTTTGATTGCATGGCAATGGTGAATATGGATTAATAATAAATTTGGTGTATATTAAGTACACTAAAGTGTAAATGTAAATATTATATGATTCAACTATGTCTCCAATGTCAGTAATATCAATATGCAGTAATGTCAATATATAAAAAAGTATGCAGTTATATCACTAGATTAATTATATTTAACATTATATATTATTATATTATAATATATATCAATGCCTACTTGTCAAAATATTCAACAATAGGATTTGGGGAGAGCTGTTGTGTTGAGGGGTCTTCCGCTCTAACGAACAGCAGGATTCAGAATACACCTGTATGGCGAGTTGAAAGAAGAAAAGATCAGCGAAGGTTCAAAGCTATGGCAGTGAAGGCTATACACACATCATGAAACCGATCGTTAAAGATTCGGCGATACCTAAGGGCCTCTCTGAGAATAAAGAAAAGAACACGGTAACTAAAAGGGTTTGAAAAATATGCTTAAAATATTTCTGATGATGGAGAGAGAAAGGTAATTATTGCTTGATGAGTGGTTTGAGAAAACAGTGTAGAATGACTAGTCAAGTAGCAGTAACTAAAGAGATTTCGAGGTAAGTTTAAGAGAACTCAATGTTGCAACTCCCTTCCCCTTAAATAAATAAGTAA
>NW_027114541.1:63976-76128 GCF_000696795.3 Halyomorpha halys | reverse complement strand
TACACCATTTTTAATTTTTTTTTTATATGGCATTAGGTCTCACTTCTATGACTTTACAAAATAGCTATTTATATATAAAAAAAAAAAACTAAAAAAAAACTTTAAAAACAAATAAATGAAAACCTCCATATAGAAGTCTATATAAATATTTCAGAATTTGTACTATTGGGTAAATATTTATTTTTTTAACAAAACATTAAAGAATTGGATTTTCTATGTAAATAGTAGTTTTATGCATCAGATAATTAAGCCTTTCTTTATAGTCATGCTGTCTATTTTATGAATAATAAAAAAATTCACAGGAACAAAATGCATTATTAATATAAATAAATAGTACAAATGACTTATATTAGTATCAGTGTTCCCTTTTATTAGTATTAAAAACAATGGAGAGTAATTCATATCAATTATTATTCGGGTTATAGCAATATTAAATGAATAGATAGTAAGCATTGGTTGCAGGGCTCTCCAACACAACACCTGCTCATAGCATAGATAAAGTCACGATAACGTATAGCTATAATCTTCACTGATTTATTACAAAGTCATGTCTCTGATAAGCATACTATGTAGATAGAACAAAACCTTTACTAAAATTAAATATGCGGATAATTGCTTATTTAATATAAATAAGTTTATAGTTTTTCAATAAGTTTATTGACTTCAATTAATACTACTTAATTTCAATTAATACTTTAAAAAATCATAGTTCCTGTATGTGTTTAGAAACAAGCTGGGTATCGATATTTTGTAACTACAATAAATTGATAATTGAAAAACCCGAACTTTCTGATTAGAACTTTTTAAAGTAATATAAAGAAAATATTTCAACTAAAAAAATAAACGATTTGGAGGTGAAAAATAACCTCTTCTCTTTTAAAGTAAATTGTAAGTTGTAGGGCTTGGTAATGAACAAATTCCTAAAATGTTGTTAAACACTGAATCAACAGGCAAACGTCCGAAGCGATGGTTGATTTATAGTACAAGAGCAGGGAAGAAAAAAAAGTCAGTTATCTCACCCCGATTTTTCATTACTTCAATAAAAACTACGTATAATTACTAGTCAAAATTGATGAGTCTGCCAAGTATAGGTAGGAGGACTGAAAATGACGGCTGTTTTAAAATCTTGAAAAAACATTGATTTTTCATGCGGAGCTCTATATCTTAATAACAACCAACAACACTAGAAAATCTAAGAGAACATTATTTAAAGAAGAGTAAATTTGCTGAAATATTAGCCCTAAAAGAGCTATTTACGTCCAATAGTTCTCGAGATATAGCTTTTTAAAAAGCAAAATTCCTTTAAAATCTACGGAAAGATTAGTAGTTAATTAATTTATTTTGAGAAATCTAAATCTCAGAAAATATGTGACGTACAGATATCTATTAGCACTCAATTTAAAGCTAGTTTAATGGACTATAAAGAAGTCTATGACCTTTACCTTCGTAGGAATAGTAGTTTTCATGATATTTGCTAAAATAAATTGATTTATAGTTGTTCGGACAATACATTTGATTTATGAAAACCTTTATTTCCGAAACCATTGGACGTACTGATGTCTGCGAGCGCTCAAATTAAAGCTAACTTTACTACAAAATAGTTAATAATGTTTATCTTTTAGTAGCAGTATTTATGATATTTGACAAAATAAACTCAAAAAATGTTAATTTCTAGTTGTTCGTATAAAATATTTTCGAAAAAATATATCTCTAGATCCATAAGACGCACATATGTCTGCCAACACTCAAAATAAAGAAAATTTAGATTACTATAAAGTAGTTAATGACACTTATCTTCGTAGGGGTAGTAGTTTTTATGATATTCACATATGAATATAAATTTGGCAAATGAAAATTTGTCCAAACAACTATAAATAAATTTATTTTAGCAAATAAACCTACGAAGATAAACATCATAAACTACTTTATAGCACATTAAACTAGATTTAATTCGAGTTCTAATAGACATCTGTACGTCAAGTGAGATTTGAGATATAAATTTTTCCAAAATAAATTCACTAACTACTGATCTTTTAGTACGACCCATACAAGATTTTTATGAAATTTTGCTTTTTCAAAGAGCTTTATCTCGAAAACTATTTAACGTAAATAACTCTATTAGGGCTCATATTTTAGCAAATTTACTCTTTTTTAAATGACGTTCTCTTAGGTTTTCTTGTGTTGTTCCTACTTTTTATGATATAGAGCTTCGAATGAAAAATTAGTTTTTTTAACGGTTTGAAACAGCCGCCATTTTTTATTCCCCCTACCTATACTTGGCAGACTCATCAATTTTGACTAGTAATTTTACATAGTTTTCATTAAAGTAATCAAAACGTGTGGTGAGATAACTGCCTTTTTTCTCCTCTTGGGCTCTTGTACTATTAGGTTTGGACGGCGTCATTGGCAAATGTGTGTATCGGCATCGAACCGTAGGGTATAAGTATTTCAACAATTTAATTAAACTAATTTAAAAAAAATTAAACTTAACATATCTTGGTTAAGACTTAAATTACTTAGTACTTATAAATCGAATATCATACTTATTTAACAATAAATAAAACTGTAATTTGTGCATATTAAATTAATATTGATGATAATATCGAATGAGCAAGAGACCTATATAACCATTTCATTTATTGATAATTTTTTTGAATAGACCTAGGTTGTTGATTTTTTTTCCCCTTCCTCTGCAAGAGCGAGAGCTAGTTAAAGTGGTCCGCTCGGCTAGGTCCCATTAGGTTTTTTGCCAACAGAGTCAGGTAACACTTTTTTAGAAGCTGTTGACTTGGAAACTGGCAAGTGATCGATAATTTAGCAAGGTTAGCTTAGGGCAAGTGCGAACAAATAACGGTTCATTATTTTTCTTTTAATATATATTACTTAAAGTATACATTAATTAAAATCAACATTTTAAAATAAGGTTGGTCATAATATTATATCGTATAAATGTATTAGAGTGCAATTAATGGGAAATTTATTTACCAGGAAAGATTACATATTTATAACATGTCCTATTATTATTATTCAGAATTTGACACTTTCTTGGCTATTGCCAAAAAAAATCTGTACCAAAGTCCATGGGTTGGGCTCAAATTTCAAACTATGCTTAAAAAATTTCGAATGATACTCGCAGTGCTAAGGAAAAATGCTTTCTGGCCTTCTTCCAGTAGTTTTTAAGGCAGCTTCAAATTCTCGAATGAGCAGAATCTTCTAAGATGAGGCCGATACAAGATATTAACACAGGATATACCTTTATATGCCCAAGTCTATAAAGATCACAAAGTTATTGGCTTATGTAGTGATATTTCCGATACTGTTTTATTGACGTAGTCATCGGCTGGGACAGCAATATCAATCATAAATCCACTTATTGCTTTTTGATCAATTAAGCGAATGCTAGGTTTGTTATTAACCACTGTGTGGTCCGTAATCATAGAACAATTCCAATATAGTGTTCTGTTTTGGCATGTATCGGTAATAAGGAACTGGACCAGCTTTTAATTTATATAATAATACTAGTGTTTGGTGGATAATCTCGGCCAGAGGATTGTGCCTCATATTCTTTACCTGCCATCGCTTAAGATCTAGATGATATTGTCACGCTAGACTCAATTGCTGTTTTACAATTACGACTAGGGTCCTTCACTACAAGTATATTTCCTATAAGCAATGGTGGCAATATCTAGATCTTGAATGGGCAAAATGAATCTTTCTCTTTCGGGTAATAAATATCCTTTTAAAGGGATTTGACAGAAGCATCCCAACGATTTATTTATTTTTTTCAACTTTTGATCAGAACTTCTTCGGTAGGAACCTCTTTATGAACCGGTAAAATCAATTTTAAAGCCATTGTCGAACTACCTTATCGCTGACCATGCAGGAGAATTACTTTTTAGAGGATGTGAATTTCCTTGATTTCTTGGTAAATACATCCTCTAGATTCGATACTTTCTGACTGAGGTAAAAACGATTTATCTCTTTAAACTCCGCCGTACTGGAATCCTTTAAAATACCAAAAGTCAGTACTGGAATATCCCATGTATTTATTGCTACCCATGTGAATCTTTTTTGAGAAGTATAATTTATAACGCATTTATAATTATTTTATTGAATTAAATTAGGTCACTTTATTTTTAGTCAAATTAATATTCATCAAGAAAATACTTAAATTGATTCACTATCAGCTAATGACGAATCATCGTAAAGAGGATGTGGTAGTAAAATTGAATGATTTTAAAATTTGATTGTTTACTGGAATTAACATTTGGTTTACAATTCAAATAAAATAAAAAATTATAAACATTGCATCCTCCAAATATTCTGAATACTTTGCATTTGCAGCGAAGCCCTACTAATGGTGTAGAGTCAATGAAAGTCGTAGCCTCACTCCACCCAACAAGCTCTCAACCCCACCTCACAACTGGACCTGCGTAAGCAGCTTGGCAGATGTTGTTTTTATAACGCATCAGCAGCAATATTAACAAATAAAAAAGTTGTATTATTTTTTTATGACAGATAAGGAATAAATCACTACTAAGTTAATAAAAGCTAGACTAACGGATTAACTAATATCCAAGAGGAAACTGAGATGTTTATGAGAGGACTTTAAATTTAGTTTTTGGTGAGCTTCAGTTGAGATTTGCATACAAAGGTCAAAACTGATAGCTAAGTTTTAACTTTTCAATATTATTGTTATTATAAGTTTCGGTATTTACCTATCATATCTCCGTGTTTTGTGAAAAGAGCAAGTTCGAGGAATTAGTATTTACATTGACACTAGTTTGACTAAATGAAACTCAATAAAGAATGTCCATGATCTAAAAAATATAAATATAGTGTAGTTTTTGCATTCAAAAATTGTTTAATTCTGAGTATTCTTGGATTTGCCCTGTTTGTATAAAACAAACGATATGTCTGAATCATATGCTGTATGTACTGGAGCTAATTGATCAAAGTTAACCTAACCTTTTCTATTTATTTCCCAAAAGCAGTCAGTTTCAATATCTCTAAAATTAATAATTCGTATATGTTAATGAATTATTAAGTAAATATGAACCTTTTATATTTAATAAAATTCGGTAGAGATACCAAAGGCACCACCAAGAGATAACCCAAACCCCTTTGACAGGTCTCCGGTGATTAAAGCCCTAACAGTGGTCTCGGTTACATAAAGTTAGCCCAGAGGAAGTTACTGTGGTTGCCCATCCATCAACCACTCCCGAACACCTCAGATCATTTGTCGTAATGATCGCTAGCTAACTATGCACTATCTCTTAATTAGTACGGTAATATAGAAAATTAGAATTAGAATGTAGTATAAACTTTGGAAGTAAATGTACTTAAGAAAGGTTTTAGTGCGTACAATGACATGATAAAGTAAATAGAACTGCAGTAAAAAAAAAAAGTGAACTACTTAACTCGTGAAGGATTTTTAGTACTGTAGTTTGTTGTGAAAGTTAGATCGGTTATTCAATGGGATGGGCCGAAAAAAAGATTTTTTTCCTTCAAAATCGTTATAAAGAAGAAAAGTTGTAAGTTAGGAAAATATATGAGAAAGGGGGAGGAATGATAATATTAAAGCTATTCGTATGTTCGTTCCTGAATGGGCTCCTATGTATACACGTTTAGAGTTTTACTCTGATAATAGTCTATTTTATGTAACTTGTAACAATGTAAATAAATAGACTATACTTATAAGTTCTTCTTCTCTCACAATATAGTCCAGTAAAAATTGCTCTATCTAGATGTCTGGGTAAATTGATTTCTGTCCACGGATTTTTATGTATAATTGTTTGAAAATAGCGATGGAAAAATATTTACCATACGGGTATACCGTATCCATAATTTACAAGCAGCACTGTATGAATAAAAAAATTTAAAAAATCTAATTTTCCGAAGTAATGTGATAACTCTTTAATGATTATCATCATTAATTTGTTTTGCCTTCTATACTGTTTTTTTCGACCCGAATTGCCGGGAGCGTTCATGCTTAATCGTGTCTAGTTAAATGTGGATCAGGGAAAATTTTGGAAAAGTTCTAATTTTATTTCCTTTTGTTATAGACAAATTTTAAGTTTGTCACCTCGAACGGGACCATTCACACCGACCTACGCATTCCGACTGTATCGAACCACATTCTTATGACTCACAAACCGTTTTACGTTAATTACACGAACGTTTCAATAAATAAATTAATAGTTTAAAAAAATCGAATGCAAATATGGTCAAAACCGTGGTATGGATTAGGCAACTTTTATTCATCTAGCCTCAAATAATATTGCCAATTATCTGAGTAAAGATTTTAGGAATAGAGATTCCGTGTGAAAGTTATTAATCTAGATGGTCAGTATTCACTCTCTACTGCCAGAGTTACCTCTCACCTTAGTTAAGGTACCCACTTTACAGAGACTAGATGTGACTGTTATACGGTGATAATGATTTTAATTATTTATTTTTTAAATATCAAACTTCTTGAAGGCCATAATATGGACTATTCTGAATGGTTCAGCTTAAAAAAAAATTTCTTCGACTTTTGAAGTTATTTTTTTTTTTCGCAACAGTTAAGAACTGTTCTAAATTTATGTAGAAATTGATTTTAAAATTTAAATGTAGATCTTTGTGACCAATTTTTTTTTATTCTGAATTAAAAATGTTAAGATAATTCAATTTTTTTTTTAAGTTGGAGTGGAACTGATTATTCGTTCAAAAACTTACTTTGCAAAATAAACTTTCTCTATGTGTGTGTGACATTATTACGATTTCCTTCGCTAAATTTGCCACTTGTTGGTTGTAACGTAATTATTTTAATATTAAGGATATCCATTAACCTGATTAAAGTTTGTTTTATTTTCTTCTGTTTAACGTACTAGAACTAACAGTGACCGAAGATCGGATGTAAGTGATTTATATCCCCCCTCCCTCCAATGTTAATAAGTAAATATTTTTCACGTGCCCCTATATTCTTTTTACTTACCCTGAATCTACCAAATTTATTGAGTTCTCGATTCTTTTTAATGTTTAATAGACCATACCCTAGGATCTATTTAATAAATAAAATAATATCGATTTCAGGGATTTTGCTTAATGTTTACGCTTTTAAAAAAAGCACTAATCTCCTGGCACAAATTATAATTTTTAACGATAGGAATATCCTTCAGTACTAGTACTTGTAGGTCGGTGAGATGTAGTTGTAAATAGTGGCAATAAATATTTTTGACAACAGTCCATACTGATCGGGAAACTAAGCAGTAAGCGAGTATCTTGAGATATGCACACAGTACACTAATCCTGTGGGTAATTATCAGGTATTACTCAGTAATACCCCAGATAATTAGTATTCGCTTATTACAAATTACTATTAATTAACGGATAGTAAATGGTAGGATCCGTAGTAAACGGATAGTCATTAACGGATAGTCTATTTACTAGATAGATATCCTTAATAACTTTAAAGGTTTATTCAGCACTTAATTTTAATAAGACAATTCTTTTTTGTTTTTATTTTTGCTATTTGATTTCTGTATTTTTTTATCGACGTAAATTTCTACTCAATCTGGTTTATTTATCTTAACATGTATAGATTAAATATTGTAATAATTAAATAATTCGAATTTTATACTAGGCCTGCCGTTTTTCAAATAGAAAAAAAGTTGAATAATAGATTATCTACACTCCGAGCCCAGATAATCAGAAAATATAGAATGTATTATATAAAAAAATATGTATGTATATTTAAATCATCTTATAATGAATTGCTGTGTTCAAACGTAGTACGGGATTGTGTTTGTAACAAGCACGGGATTGCGTTTGTGGTTGAAGGCGCAAAAACAGCATAAGGCAATATCATTTCAAAAAAGTTTATTACAAACATATAATTATTTCATCCAAATATATTCCATCTACTGGCAAAAAAAAACTATAAAAAGATACTTATTTAAGGATTTAGTACATAAATTTAAATAATCATGTATTGTCATGATTAGTTAAGTGTCCAAAGCAAATTCCCTAAAACATTATTCAAGTGAACTAATTCAAGAAAAAAAAATATTGACAAGAGAGCTTTTCTTAATGAGTAATTTAATAAGAAGAAAGAAACTATTAGCCAAAGTATCAAATTATCAAAATACTGACATCAGTAATAATCGAAATACAAAAGTAATACACAAGTATTACTCCAAATTCATACTTATTATTTGTATAAAATATACACTATGAGTGTTTATGACAATAATGTTTTTATAGATATTGAGGGAGAGATGTATTTCCCCGGTGCTCCCTTTGGATACGCCACAAGATCCGAGTCCGCTTTAGTTTGTCTTGGATGAGATCCTACAGTTTCAAGCACTGCTTGCTCTCACGGGTCTCAAGCACCATCTGTTAGTTTGCCGGTTTGTTAATCTTCAACTAAGATTTAACAATAGTTTTAATGGAAAATTTATCTGTTAATTATCATATTAATTTTTGAAAAAGTAACAAAAATTAATCTGCTGCTGATTCGATGAAAAATTATTTATAAATTAAATTTTTAATAAAGTTGAAATCTACCACCGTTATTCAAAATCTACATCAATTCTCTTAGAAAATTGTAGATACAACACTTTGCCTTTGTACCGAAGAAATATCATATATTTTCTTAGAATGTGTGCTGACATTCATTAAAAAATATAATAAATATTTATATTTCTTTATTATTGAATGTTGCTTTAGTCGAATTCATTATTAAATTATTAACTATTAGTCAGAATGATTGAGTAAACATATTCTTGGGACTTCATTACACTCAGATTATGAAAAATAAAACAATATAAGACTAAAATTTTTGTTTGTATACAATCTTATTTTATATAGTTTTTATATTTCCATCTTTTTAAACTTGGACTATTTTCAAGTTTTTTTTCGTTACTTCTTCAGCCTAGTCATCATGAAATTTCCAATAAAAAATGTATACTGATACTTCCATAGAGCTGTATTTATAATACCAAAAATTTTATAAAATAACTGTAGTGAAGAAGTGGAAAAAAAGTTTGAAAATGGCCAAAGTTAAAAAGGTTTAAACGCCTATAAACTATCTAAAATAGAATTGTAAACAAATAAAATTAATAAAACAATGTTATTCTTAAACATTAAATAGTTTTATTATTTACAATATGAGTTTAATGAGATTCTAAGACTGTTTTTCTTTAATCAACCTGATTGATAATTGATAATTTAAATATTTTAATTTTTTTTTAGTTTCTTAACTTTTTTAGTTTCAAATAGGAGAAAACCCCACCACCATTTTCGACCCATTTTTTATTTTAATAAAAAAGTAATAAATCAGCAAGAAAGATAAATAATAATTTGTAACAATAATTTATTTAAATAATAATTATGCTGAATGGGACCAATGAAGATTTATTATTTATAAATTATCGATCGTGTGATAAGAGGCCCTCAATACTTGGTGTGTCTGATAGGTCACTTGGTGCGAAATTTCTTAATTGAATAATTGGTGTATGTTGTTTGAAAGATTAATTTACGATATTGTATTTCGTTAAAAAAAATCTTTTTTTATAGAAGGGGGTTTTGTTCCCTATCACTCAACGAAATCAATTTATAAATATATTTTACTCCTAGTATATCAATTATGAATAATTGTTTGGAAGATTGGGTTTTTGTTTAAACATATATAAATATGTTTTACATATTTGCGATGAACTGTTAACAAAGTAAGTAAAACACATAAGTTGTGTTTAGGGAACGCTATATAAGAGCTTTTTAAAACTACTCATTTTAAAAATATGCAGGAAAAATGATATTCAAGAGTTGGAACAAGGGCCTTATTTGTCCAATACTAAAGAATCTATCTCTCTGCATCTAAAGGTGGATCCACATGTTGGCCGCTCGCCACGGATCGGAGGCTCGTACAAATGCTCGGCAAACAAAGAGCGGACCATCCACATGTCAGTGTTATTCAGAGAGGCAAGCATGGCGGACGTACTAGTGGTTTCAGCCATTGCACTTGGATTGTATTATTTTTTTTACAAAAAAAGAAAATGAAAGGAAATTAAATATAAATAAATAAGATTAAATATAAAACTTATTATAAGAAGTACCAACAAACACCTTTAACCTCCTAACAGCTCTCAGTTGCAACTAGACAAAGAACAATGATGTAGATGCTACACGAGCGCTCTCACGAACCCCTTTGATCTGTGGCCAAAAAACCGACTCTCGATGGCTCGGCAACGAGCCTAGGCCAACCAAGCCAAGCCACCCATCCACATGCTCGCGTATGTCTGAGTTCGCCATGGCTCGGCCAACATGTAGAGGCCCCTTAAGATACGAGACCTACCGAGCTTCTCATCTGCATAGTAATTAAGAATATGAACCCCTTTTAGTATAGGACCCCGATCCATAAAATCTATACCATATAACATACAACTGGAAAAAGGTTCTAAACATTATTTTCTACCTCGCTTAATACAGTGGTAATAAAACTCTTGCTAGACAGTTAATTAATTTAATAAAGAATCAGGTATTTTATTTTTTGTCTATAACATTGAAACGGTGCATCCAAGCGAAAAATTTATAGTATAACAAATTAAAGAGTATCAAATTTGGTGTCGAATGGTAAATTAGTTAGATCAAGTATGTAGGTAAATCAGTGGTTCCCAGCCTGGTTTTGGCGGTGGAGCCCATTTAGTAGGAGTAGGTAAATAGCGGAAAATTATCATGCGATAAAAATAGAGGATCTAATGCCGTCTTTCCAGCATAAGCTAAGAAAGTATAAGATACCAACACAAATCTTATGCAAAATTGAAGAAAATCTGAGATGCTATGGTTCAAAACCATGTAGAATGTATTATATCATTTCGCGGAACTTCTATGCTCCGGGAAACTCCAGTTGAAAACCGCCGTAAATAGTATGTCGTAAATCTAGGCCTATTCCTAACTGTGCCGTGCCAAAACCTGCTCAGCACATAATTTTGTGCTGAACTACTGAGAGAAACTGGATTCACGGTGAACGATTTCCCTTAGCTGGTCATTGAACAAGACTCCCTATGGCAATTTTGTGTACAGATGGAAAAGTTTAGTGGGCCCAGCCTGGAGCGGAGTGAACCGGCTGACGAAGAGGCCACGAGGCTGAGGAACAGAAGAGGGATAACAACCAACTAAAAACGCAAATCATATATTCAATATCCAGCTAAGTTGATATTAGTTTTTAGCACCTCAAGAAACCCTTAAATACGATTTTTTGAAAAAAATCCTAAAATACAATTTATTTGTCCTAATTCATCCGCCTTTGATTTCTTTTAAAAAAATCTAAAAATAACTTCAAATAGAATAACTGGAAATAACCTCAAAAAGGCTCAACCAATCTACATTTAACTTGCCAACCAATTAAACAAATTAGAACCTTCCCATGGCGAAATGGAACATTTTGAAAAACTGCACGCAAATCACGCAAGTCCAGTAATTCAAACGTTTATTGTGGACGAAGATTCGACCATTCCCTTTTATATATATATATATAGGTGTCTATGATTCTGTATTTAAGTCTACCCTTATTACTAATATTACATGCAAATATAAAAATGACAATTGTTTGAGATGTTACACTGTTGAATTGAGATATAGTACTTTTCCACTAATTAGCTTCAGAAAGTAACATATTGCGAAATTTCACGTTGTTTTTTTTTTCGAAAAGAAATACTAGACGATGATTTGTAGCGAAAAAGTCATAAAAGACAATTAAATAATGCCATTAATTAATTATTTGGATAAGTGGTGTGGTCATAAGCCACCTATTCTGATTGAACTCAGACCATCACTTGAATACCATGGAAGAACCAGAACACATGGTTATTGACCATACCATTTGACCTATTTAATTAATAATAATAATTAGTTATAATAATAATTCGATACAGAATGTAATATTCTTCAATTTGTTTTTTTTTGTTTTTCTAGGATATAAAGTTTAGGAGCTCTACGTAAAAATAGCTCATTCGTTATTTTATTAAATTAATTAGCTGATAACGGTTCAAAAATTATAGTGCTAGTTCAAAGAGAAATATCTTTTAACAAGATTTATTTCTCTTAATGTTTTTTTATGTTTATAGAAGTAAACGGCAAATCGTTCCTTTAAAAAACTTAAAATATTAAAA
>NW_027114541.1:41499-63926 GCF_000696795.3 Halyomorpha halys | reverse complement strand
TATCTTCTTGTTATTTATTTATATTTTTCAAAATAAAATACATACGGAAAAGAATTTTTTTCTTTGTTACATTGTATATAAGGTATAATCATGAGAACGTGTAGATATTATATTTGAAAACAGAATTAACACAATTTAAAGTGAAATGTTGCAAACTAATGGAAATATTGTAAACACACGAAAACACAACGAAGAATAAATAGTAAGGCAGTGGAAGGAATGACAAGTACGACACAAACCGACAAGCAGATGGCGCTGACGACCTGTTGAGGAAGCAACAAGTGCCCTAAAACTGTAGAATCTGTGCCAAGCCAACTACCCTCCGGCGGTTCTCTTGTTTGTTTCGTCATCAACGTCCAGTCCTATTTCATTTACCTAATCCTCTCCAAAATTAATCTTGTCCAACATTAACACAACAAGCAATGAATCATATTTTTTTAAAAATTATTTGTTAGATTTTATTAAAATCTGAATATGTGCTGCCACTGATATAACTTAATCCTCTTAGGTCGTTCGCCTAAACATCCTTCTCTTGAGAAGTTTATTTCCTTTACGTGTCACAATGAGATATGAAAAAGTAGAATAGCCCCTTTCCCTGTTCTGAAGGAATCAATATAATCCCCAATATTCTTTACACATTTACTTTTGAACAGAATCGAAAAGTTTCTTTCTTTATTTATTTCATATTAAATTATACAACTACACAATACTGACATGATTAAATACTGTATAACAAAGATATTTTTTATTGATTATCAATACGTAACTATACTGTTTTTATTTAGTTATTACAATTGAACTCTGCAATTAAAAATTGTTTATAGTTCAAAGTAAATTTCATATAAAAAAAAAAAAAACCTATTCCGGTATTTTCCACTTAAAATATCGTATAAATTTCTATACTTTCTAATGCCTTCTCACTTAGCAAATGCAGATTATTTTGAGTTACTACTACATTTCTATTCAGAAATTTAAAAAGTTAATTCATTAGCTTTTAAAGAGTCATTCTTCCAACCTGTTCCATTTTTTAACTCTCCTCTTGGGCGCATTTACTTGACGGTGGGCTCAATTCGAGCGAAATCTGGCGTATTGACTTGATTATTAAAATAAACAGTCAACTTATTTACTTTTAATTAGCGGTCCTTTCCAAAATTAAATGTAAAATATTAATTTGCATTATACCATTGAAATCTGCTACGTATGAAATCAATTTTCAGTTATTTTTTTCTGATATTTCTAAGATTTTATTATTAATCTTAAGAACTTTATTTTGTTTTCAATAGTTCAAGTACAGTATTTGAGCGAGTAAGAAAGTGACAGGGCCATAACTATATAAGAGGAAGGGTATAGCCAGAACGTCACCAAGAGATAGTGTACATAAATCGACTATCGGATGGAAGGTCTTAATCGTTCGTCATCATATTTTATAAAACCGTTACATCCCTGAAAGTATAATACAAATTCTCAAAAGCGCTTTGACTGTCATTAAGCTCGTCGTTGAAACAAACATATTTGAATGAATATTAGACAACTTTTGGACAATCCCTCAGGAGCAAATAGGTAGGCTATGTGTTTCAAGAATCTGTTAACACACATTCAAATCCCCGGAAACATAACACGCTTTCCAAAGAGATTAAGGTCTGGAACAGGATCAACTAAGCTTTGTGAGAATAAATGATGGGTGAAAAAAGATTTGAAATAGTATGGACAGACCATTGTTCTTCAATCAACAAATCTTGGTAAAAGTTTGTTGATTGTTTAATTAATAATTTTTGATATTTATTAGTTTTCTCAAAATTTAAACTAAAAAATATTAACTATGCAATAAAAAAAATAATATGATGTATTTAATTTCTCCCGGTTTTATATCAATAATTTAAACAATGAATCTAACTTTTACTTTCACTTATAAATACATGAAATATATTGCAAAGGCAAGTATTGCAATCATGAAACATTTTGAATCCGAATTTTTGACGGATATACTGTTTTTTTTTCTTTTTCTCGTTGTTATCATTTAAAAACAATAGATGAATGAATACAGAATATTAAACAATAAATAGAGCAGAAAAAAAAGGGAAAACAGAAATATCCAATTGGAACGGGAATAGCTGAGTTCGAACTCGAACTGTCTCGATAGCTTTACCTTAATTTTTTTTATTTCTAACGTTGTATACAGTTAGGGGTGTCTTTTGTATGAGAATATACCCCCATTCATAATCAATTATTAAAAAAAAAATCACCTCTTACCTAAAAATTAACCATTTAAGGCCCACTAGACCGATCTGGTATTAAATAAATAAAAAAAAAGATTGCTTTACAGATCCGTTGTCCTTAATTATTATTATCCTTTATTAAAATGTTGCTGTTCTTGGCAAGAACAAACTTTATCTTCATTCCCACCTGGAGAAATACGATTTTTTATAACAAACATATAATTTTTTTTTCATAAGTATTGCTTTCTCAAGTACTTAATTTCTTTTTTGGAAATGACAAAATATTGTGGTGATTGAAAGCAGTGTGATGCGTGCATTACCTTATATTTTTTTATTAATTATTAACGAAGCTAAAGACAACAATAACTGTTAAATTAAATAAGCAAATGTTTTATTAGGTATGTTATTTTTTTAATAATTTTATAGTTGAAGTATTGTAGTTATGGGTTGGATTTAATAAAAATATAATCTTTGATTTACGAACCAGTGATGGGGTGTATGATTAATTCTTTGTCGACTTGATTATATATTTAATTGGTTAATTCAGTTTAATTTTGTTTTTCAGGTTATATTTTTTTAATTATTTCATTATTACTTGCTTAAAATTGTCAAATGAATAAGTTGAACTCTTATATAATATATAAAATATAACTCTAAGGTATGAAATGGTATATGTACAATAAACGGAACTTATGGGGGATTACCATGTAAGGTTAAAAAAAAATTATAAATATAAATAATTAAACACGCGCTTAGGCACTTACAAAGGTTCTCAGTTATAATGAGGGTCTGACCTAATTAACTTGTTGCTTTAATTTAGGCAAGTTCAATTTTGACCGTGGCTTAAATGTCAATATTTGCTACCTCTTATCTGGAATCGAGTTATGAAATAATTATTTTCTTTGAGGTAAGCGTAATTTAATAAATTTATACAAAAAAACAATCGATCAATTATAACTAGTTTATATATTGTTTAAAAGAGAGCCCGACCCGGCCACAAAAAATCGAGAATATTGAGTTAAGTTTGCGAAAAGGATCTGAGGGAGACTGAAGGGGGTTAAAAAGACGGCAATAAACGGCCCTTCGCTGAGCCTTGAGCATGCCAAGCTAATTAAAAAAGTTGAGATCCACCACTTACCTGCTACAGTCCCCCCGATACCAGCTTCCAAAATCAGTTTCTCGCTCATTACTCG
This sequence comes from Halyomorpha halys, assembly GCF_000696795.3. NCBI lineage: Eukaryota > Metazoa > Arthropoda > Insecta > Hemiptera > Pentatomidae > Halyomorpha > Halyomorpha halys. Next base: position 60,517 of record NW_027114541.1, on the reverse strand, counting down.
CGAGAGGGTACACGTCCTCTATTTTCAGTTTAGAAATTAAGTTATTTAACTTTAAAGTGGAAATGGTAATTGGAAACTAGAAGCACCCATAAATGCTCGAGAAAACTCATCGAGTAGTTAGTTTACTTTCTCAAGTGATTTACTCAACATTATGATGCTTATGAATATTAGTTATTAAAATTTCACTTTTTTGTAGTTGCCTTAGAGCCCTTCACGATATCAGATGGTTTGCCAATTAACAAACTTAACAACAGCAAGATTTTAAAAATTAACTTTTATGATACACAAGAAACTGCTCGTAGATTCAGATTGCTACAACACTTACTTGACAAACGCTCTAAACTTCCCATTCACTACTCCACTAACATCATTAAAGGAGGGTATGAAAAAAAAAATTCCCATTCACTACAAAAAATTAGTATACACTACGATAATCAGACCAATTTGGACATATGGAATTGAGCTCTGGGGCTCCAGAATTGGCTCAAAATAGATATGCGTCTTTTCATTCCAAACTCCTTAACCATCCTAACCCATTAATTCTTAATCTTTCATCCTTAACAATCCCTGATAATCCTCCGAGGCGTCTGAAAAGAAGATGGCCACGGGACCTTCTAATTTAAATTAATGTTTGAAGTACCACCGATGGGTGGTTCCTTCCTAAGATTTTCAGGTGTATATGAAACATACAACATATTTACTTATTGTATTATTTTGTACAGTTGTAAATTACATTAAAAAAAAAAAAGCTTTTATAGTCAAGGAAAATGTTCATTACAAACGATACACACTTATGACCAACGAAGTTTCAATATCTTAGCTAATTTACGTCATGAATAGAAGATGGAATTGGAATGTACCCTGGAAGGTAGAGGCAATTCAATAGTCATCCCAGGCATTTGTGCAAAGAGTTGAGTGTAAGAATTTTCCAGGTAAAACAGTTTGGACTCACAAGGACCATTGGTATATTTTCATTTCATATGGTTAAATTATTTTCATTTTTATTTGTATCGTGGTATCTGTAGTACTATCTTGCCTTTATGAAGAATGTTTCACCGTTGATCGAAACGCCAGCATTCATAGACTAAATTAATATTTTTAGGTTAATCTAGACTGCCATTATTATCTCCTCTATTTCTAGTTCTATAGTTCTCCTATGTTCTAATTCATCTATTCAATACATAAAAATAAATAACTATGAAGAAGATTAAGGAAAAACCTATAAACCATATAACATTTTTTGATAAATTCTATAATAATAAAATCTTATCAACCAACATATTTTGTGGGTGTATTATTTTTGTGAGTATTGACCTATTTATACAAAAAGTTATATCATCACCTTAGTTAGAATAAAAAAATATTTATAAAATACAATTTTGATAAATTCTTTTAATTATATAATATTAAACAAAAACCGGGTTAAATGTCGTTTAAAGGTTATTCTTTAATATTATTGATTAATATTCAGTAATGAATCCCACTAAAGAACGAAAAATCATAACAAATTTGTTTATGATAATATAAATTTCATACACATTTTATAGCAGGTATAAAGTTTTATAAATTACCTTTATTTTAAAGAATCTATACAAACAGGAATTTTTAGATATTATTATGTAATAAAAAATTGTGAATGGTTAAGGTTAGTATTATAATTTTTAATTATTAGATATTTTTTTATTTATATTAATCAATTTACATTGCTCCCCTTTTTTAAGGGGTTAAATTATTAATTATTCATGTACATTATATTTATAACCGACGTTATTTTTTTTTCTTTTATATGGACAATTCATATAGGTATTTTATTTTCAGTAAGTATGTTTTAAATATTATTTCATGTAATTTTCTCTATTAAAAAAGTCTAATCTACTAATTAATAAGTTTATTAATTGTTACTAAGGAATACATTATATAGAATGAAATGAGGCACGCTTCAATTCAAGAAATGGTCTCTTTTCAGATTCTATATATTTTCAATACGTTTAAGGAAAAATAATATAAATAAACACCACTGTCATTATCTGTATCACAGTCAGTATTTATGTCAGCGAAGAATTCCAAACTAATTTTAAAGCAAAAATATCCAAGATAAAAAGATGATTATTAAGAATAGCTACGATTGTGTGATTTAATCCACTCTTTAGGTAGTAAGCAATAACATTTAGCTTGCTTTTAGGGTAAAAATCAATGTGTTTCACTAGCAAAATGAGAACCCGTTGGTTAACTGGTTCATCATCTGTGGATATGGCATACAAATATTCGGAAAAGACAAGAATAAATCCTTTTGATGTGTGAAAGAAAACCAATCAGGACGGCCAACATGAGCGCCAAAAGTAATATTCGCCAATACTTTATCCAATACTTACGCTCCATGCCAGTGGCAAAGAACATTGGAATCTGAGTTAGAGTTAGGGATGGATAAAATCCTACATAGAAAGCTCATTCAGAGGGAATAACACATTTCAAGACTGTCCGATGATAAAGATATTGATACTTCTAAAATATATATAAAACAATTCGTCAGTAATAGCTCATTTCATGCTTATCGGAAAGTCACCCATCTATTAGGCAATCTTAGTCTACGTTAAGTGAAAGGATAATAAGTAAAGAGGCAAGGAGCTGTAGGAATTTTATAGCCAAAGAATAATTAACTGTTTGGAACTGGGCAGTTTTAAGTTCAATAAAAATTGGACGGTTTTCCAATCAATATATTCAATCGCACTAAAAAGAGGTTCTTTTCCTCAATAAAAAAGTATAAAGTAGTTTTATAGGCATCGCTTTTATTACTTTATAATACCGCTTCTACGGATTCATCGTATCCAACATCAATATTATCCAAAACTTTTTTCCTTTAGTTATTTTTATTTTTGTTCACAACAAACCAACAGAAAATTATATTACACGTTAACGTTCATAATTTTAATTGGCTGATTTAATAATACTTGAATTTTAAGAAAATTGTATTACAAGATAACGTAATTTCATAATTTTAATACCTGATATATATATATTAATTATTAATTATGTGAGATTTTTAGTACGTGAGTACGTAAATCGTCTCTCATGTTTAATATTATTTTCAAAACTAATTAATTAAGCAATTCATTTATAATAAAAATTATGTTAAGATCAAGCTAAGGTACTTTGGAAAAGCCAGTCCTAAAAAGGTAATTGGAGTTGCGAAAAAAAAAAAAATCGTTTAAGTCCTTCATCCTATCCATTTTGTTTTTCAAACGGTAGATTCAATTTAAATTATGATTTCAGTTCAGTGTATTTAATAATTAAGAATTTCCTTTGATTATAAATCATGTTTTCTCATTTGTTATTTCACTGTTAAACAAAAAAATCTGGAGAGCGCATCACAGTACATTCACGTACCTCTACTTTAAGATGAAGTCAATACTAGAACGTTTCAAATCATTTAGTTCTTTATTATTCAAGATTAAAATAACTTTTAGACTCACAGATACACCCAGAGGCAGAAACACAAACCTTTTTGATTATTGATTCATACGGGACTACAAAACGAGTAATCAGAAGGTAAGAATTTGGAAAAAAATGTTCATTTTTCTGTTGATTAAATCATATTTAAGTGTTTCCTAATAGCGAAAAACAAATATTTTTGCCTAAAATACACAGTTGTTGATATAAAAGATGATAAAACCGTATATAATTAATAGTTATTATTGTAAACGGAAAATACAGGGTTCAGTGGGTTGACGCCTGTCTTGGCCAGTTGGGTAAATATCTTTTCTCTCCTTTGGTTAATTATCAAATTCTTTCATTCTTCGTATTTATTAGTTTTTTATTACTGCAACAATGGTGGTTAATTATTTCAAATAAACAAAATTAGACCTAATTTAGAAGATTTTTTGAATATTCTGAATGTGGGTAAGACCCAGCTTTTATTAAAAACACTCGATTGTATATTTATATATCGAGTTTAATCAAAACCGTTGAAACCCATTTTTGAGAAAATCGAAAAAAAGGCATAAAATCGATTATGTAACGCGGCCCTTACGTTGTGTCGATTTTAATGAAAAAGTTTCTGTAACATCTCAGGCGGAAACCTACCATAAATATATATTTATATACAAAAATATTTCAGGATACTTGGTTATTTCGGTCAAAAACTCAAATTCCAAATTGATGTTTCGTTTTATAATATAATCCATATATAGGTAAGTTAAAGTTATATGTGGAATTCGCAAGGGTTTTTCGAGATATATTAAATTAAAATAGACTATGTATGTTTCTACCTCTTGAGATGGCTAAAATTAGAATTTCGCATTATAAGGTATTTTCCTGGACACACGTTACCGGTATGAACCGGGATTTGCTTTATCTATATAGCTGTCTAGTTTCAGTTAGTAGAACTCATTCAGATAGTTTTGGCTATTAGAATAATATATGACAAGCAGTTCATACATATAACAATATTTGTTGGTAGCAAGGAAAGAATACTGATAAGTATCCTCCCACCATAGGCTATATTGATCAGAGTTGAGTTGGTTCCTTAAAAATCAGAGTCACACTTTCTGCTAGCAACAAAGAACATTAGAGTAAATAAATTACAGTGTTATGTAAGGCCTGTTGCTTCTCATGTGTAGGATTTCTATCGAGTGAGATGTCCGGTTTGAGTCATCTTCTTGATCCATCTGTTGAAGGATCAACAGCCGCAACAACTGATCCAATAATTTAAATTTAAAGAACATCATTCAATTTAATCCAAACAAATCTAATTTTACACGGATTTTTTTTATCAGAATAGCTCAAACAGAATCATGAAATATAAGTTGGAATTTTATTAAATAACAAAACAAACATATACAATTCACAATTTACTAATGAACCGTGTTTCGTTTTAACAAACGTAATGATATCCTCCTCAAAGAAGACAAGGATTTAATTTCCTACCCACCCTAAGTTTATTAATTTTGCAGTAAAAGTTAGACCCTCGAGAATGGAAGTAAAATCAGTGGAGTCAGTAATTGGAATTGTTTCAAAGGTTTTCTCAACAATAGCTCAAAAGTTTTATAATGAAGCCAATTTTATATATGAAGCTAAGTACAATAGAACTTTTAGATCCAATGAAATTTACATCTACTTGTATTGTATCTTGAATTTGGTTTGATTTTGTTTATAGAAATTGTCATAAAACTTATGATCCTATATGAGCCTCTAACAATATTTGAAGAGAATGCTTATTTTTTACCATTTCCATTTTCTTTGTTTGTTTTTTTCTCAATAAAACTGCAATAATAAAGAATTGATTTGTTAGCGTAATTCAATCAGTATTACATAACAATAATAAACGAACAGGAGATGCTTAGAACATCATCATCAATTAATTCAGCTAACTGATAGCATTATAAAGGAATTAAAGTTTTTATGTTTAATATTCAATAAATTATTTTAATAATTTAAAAAAAAATATATATTTTTTTCAACACAGAGGAGAAATATGTATAAATAGATGGATCCAAACTTAAAAACGGGAAAACTATAAAGATATCATAGAAATTACAGATAAAAGTTTAATAAATTATTGCAGAATTAACTCATTATGTACAAATGTTTATTTTATCATATTTAACTTTTAGTTTAGTTTTTTTTATAATTTTGGTATTTTTACATTTATTTATATCTCTGTATATATGGTCTCTTAGCTCAATTACCAATATCCTTAAGTGAGAAAAATGTATGAATCAAGAGAGGATCTCATTAACAAAAACAATTTTGTTATCTAAAAGTTATTTTACAAGATCGAAAAATACTCCCTATAAAAAATATTCTTCACAAAAGATATAAATGTGGATATCGTACAGCTACACAAAAAGCTATTCAACATATGAAGGATGCATGAAAGATTGCCACATTGAATAGCTACAAGAAAAAAGAAAAAAATAGGTATATACTCATCTCCGTCATAACATTGCTATCATTCACAAATCACATTTGGTAATTGTTAACAGAAAATAACTAAAATATGTTTTCTTTATAATTGTCATTCTTCGAAAAGGTTTTGTTAACATTTATTTTATCTTTAATGATCTTTTTATTTCTAGTTATTTACTGATTTATATAATTGTAAGAACATTACGTTTTGTCAACTAAATTAAGAATATATTAATAAGGATGAAATCAGTAAAATTCTCTATCTATCTCTATTATACCAAATGTCATTACTGTAATTATAGAGGGAAGAATTCTACACTATTTATTATTTATATCGTTTAGTCTTTACTAAGAACAAAAGATCCCAAAAATTTACAAAACAAATACAACATTTTTAGTTTCTGACGCTACTATTGACGTTGTGTTGTGATTATTGAGATTTACATTACTTGATAGGAATTAAAACTTGTATGAGTGATGGATTATACTTATAATCAATTAAGTTAAACATATTTTTAATATTTTTGGTGATTTATATAACTTTAAATTTAGTAATACTTTCTTTGTCTATTATTGTAGGATTTAGGAAACCGAAGACATTAAAATTAAAAATACAATGTTGAACTAGTGGTGTAAGTAACATTAATATTCTTACTAGTTTCACAATTATTTTTGTATGGTAAAAATGAAGGTTTATTTGTTTCTTATTGATATTTTAATTGTTTAAATGTCACAATAAATGCAAACATTTTGAAGAATATTGGTTTTGGTATGAAATAAGTATGGAATTGAGGAAAAAGTATGATTAACATGAAAGCAATAAAACAAAAACAGTAAACTAATTAATGTATACTATGTTTATAAATATTTGTTTAAAATAATTGTTACAAAAATTAATATTTTATTAATTTTCTGTAATTGAAATATGTGCAAATATTAATGGAACTAAGTAATTAACTCCTAGAAAAGTATACAAGAAGTAATAAAATCAATAAAATTGGTTAAAGAAAGATTTTTTATTAACTAATTAAAATAAAAATTATTTAATCTTCCATTACTGTAAAATTTAACCCAAGACAATCTTAAAGTAATCCATGACCATGTTTGTGTTAATACTTTCTCTCAATGTCGTTTTTTTGTCTTTTTTCTTTTTCTTTTTTTTTTTTTTTTTTTTAAATTAGTGGTACTAATAACGAATAAAAGAAAAACATGTAACAGTTACCCACTACTTTTTACTACACAGTTTGAAATCTTGGTTTCCATCATAAATTGAATACACACGATAGACTTGAAACAAAACAACAAACCAGAATATTAATTTGGATAGACAAATGAAGACAAGCTCTTCCCTTTCAATACATAACAAATTTCTAATTTACAATTATATTCTGTAATTAAAGTAAAAAAACAAGCTTGAATGTACTGTGAAACTAAATTTTCAAATATCAACAACTCAAGATTGAATGTATATCCTTTCAATCTGGAGTTATTTGAACAATAATCAGTGTTCAAGTTCTCTATGCTCGACTGGATGACTTTTAACTAATGTTTGGAGTTTGGGCTTAACTTTTAATTAGTTTTGTATACGAGTGTTCCAATAGAACTGAGCGAATATAAAAACCCAGAGTTTTATTTAAAATAACTTAAAACATAAGTCTCTGCTTTTCATCGTTTTATTAAAATATTGCAACTCATTGGCACATAAAAGAAGTCTAATCTCCACTACAAAAGCTGTCATAAATGTTTTAGATTTCTCCATGTACCAGAGAATTAAAAGACTTATTTTTATATATTATATTTTATGCTTTAAGTTTCCATTTGAAGATATATAATTTTAAAAGTCTCAAAATCTATTGTCCTAATCAACCCTTAAAATATAATTATATATTCTTTAGAGTAATGTAAGAAACATATACAGACATAAGAATCCACTATTCAACTAAAATGTTTACAATAATGTGAGGAGTAGTTTTGTATTGAAGGTATGTTATATTATATAGTGAATAATGATGTTGTTGTAAATGTTTAAAAATGAAGATATAATATAAGCTGTTGAAAATTTAGATGTCCTTGAAGATGGCTGGAATGGCCGAAACGTTGGACTAGTGAGAAATAAAGTGTTGAGACAGAATTGGATACCAATTTTTGATTTATTTAATAAATAATTACCTTGTCTCAAAAAATTTTGAAATAATATAATTAATCTAAATTTAGTTTGATTCAATATCAACACTACCAAAAAATATTTTATAAAAATTAATTTTTTTTTTTATTGTGTATACTATAACATAATAAAATATCACAGAGAAAAAATAATAATAAATTCCAGTTTTCATTTTAAATTAAACCAAAAGTGTAGATTTTGCTAATATGTGGAAAGGACTGAATATGGGAGTAGTCACTTCCCTCTCTCAAACTCATTCCCTTTACGGCCCAAATTTTTATTCACTGCATTGGAATATGTTTATCATATTTATTACTGTTTCTCATTACTCCTTATCTCTTCATTATCTTGTATTTAAAAACTGATTGAAGAAAAAGAAGATAACATAACAACAGCTGTGATATTCAATTAGTTGAGTGGCAAAAAACAGAATATATGTAAAATAGTTTGTTGCTTAACTTTAATAGAAGTACAACTAAAAAAAAGAAGATAAAAATGTTTGTTTTTATTGAACTTATTCCGAAGATAGTACCAAGTTAGGAACTCTTAAGAGAAAGTAACACCTAAACTACAGTGGCTTTACAATTCAAAATGAACAGAATAAAATTAAAAATTATTTATAAAGGAAATTGTTTATAACATAAAGAAAATTGTTTATAACATAAAGATAATTTGATAACAAGAACAAAACTATAAAGAAGTAGTGTTACTTTGAATTTAATGCCAAAAATCCTTAAGAATTCAACTGATAATAAAGAATTTATAAATATACTTATATAATTTATGGTATTAGATGATTTGTATTTTTTTTTAAATTGAAGAAACTAGTATAGATAATATAATATTCATACAAAAAAATCCATCAGTGTTGTTTATATTACACATTTTCACAAGTTTGATTTATTAGACATAATAAAAACACATTAAAAAAATATATATATATATTTTTTTTAATATATTTTAATATATTTTTTATAATAATTGAACCAAAGAGAATGAAAATTATCTGTCACTTTTCATTTCAAAAGTAAGAAATTGAATGTTTTGTAAATGTACTGAAACACTATATGTATGTATGACATTTAAGTACATGTATGTGTACAATTATTTGTGTTTGTAAATGCACTATATTTAAATAAGTAATAGTACATTTATGAAATAGTCGATTTCTTGCAACAAATTTTATTCACACTGACTCAATTTATATTTGAAGTACAGAATTATTACCTGTGATGCAGCGTTGTGAATGATAGATCCATTTTGTTGACTCGTTGGTCATGCGGAAGATCTAATGCTTCAAAATCGTAAAAAGGCACATAGGATTATTTTCTGAAGAAAGTTATCTGAAAAAATAATAATTCAGTGGAATAAATCTTACAATTTGGATATAGAAAAAAAAGTGTAATAAATTTCAGTCATGGTTTATACTAAACTTATGTTACATTATTTATAATTAAAATTATATAAAATTAAATCCTGATTACCTCACTTGATACTCTTTTTGTTCCTTTTTATTTAAATGATATTTCTACACTATTATGTTAACAATTTATTTCATGGCAGCTGAAAGGCCAAAAAATTGGGTAAGAATTGGTGAAAGGTATTCATTATTGAACTAAGGAATTAATTTTAGTTGAAATAGCTTATCCTTACATCAAATTAGAAAAAGTTTATGCCTACATACGCATATACTACTAACAAACTTGTATATATGTTAAAATAACAAAATAATGGTTTGTTTAGAACAAAATAAATGATACTAGTCTAATAGTTACTATTCAGTTCTTTATGGATTGCCAATTATATATATAAAACTCAAATTCGTTTTAATAAAAAAAATATACCTATACAGAAAATCTTTACACATAGATTTAAACAAATTTGTCAACTATACACTTATAAATTAAAAGAAATCAAATCCATCAAAATTTCTAATCAAATAAAAGTATTATTTCACAAAAAGTATGTCAATTAAGTGCGATAAATGAGTACAATTTACACAAAGAATTATTTACAACATTTGCATGTCTACAAATTCATTTTCAGAAATCAAAGAAATTATATGTATAACGGGTGAAAACATCAACATGTAAATAACATAAATTTATATTGGTTGAGATCTATATATATAACTGTAGATATAGTTCGAGAAGTTAGGGTTGTGACCAACAAAGACAAAACACTTATAAATTTTAACCTATTACTAATATGTACTGATGTTTCGGCCTAAGTTACAACTCTTCAACAGGATTACGGGTCCAAGATTCCAGAACAAATGAAAATGAGTATGAGCATTAAAATAAAAATGAATATGCACTTAAACAACTTACGCCAAAACATCTTGAATAATAAAGTAGGTAAATCTAACACAGTATTTTCAAACAGAATATAATAAGCTAGAATACTCTACAAAACAGGTAAAAAAGGTACCCGAATAAATACTTTTTTATTCTTACTTTACTTTTATTAGGTTTAATATTTATTTGATAGTTAGACGGAAATTTAAAAAATAAATTTAGCTATAATTCAATTTTCATAAACCTGAAGATTTCTTTTTTTTAATGCAGGTTTTAACCAGCACTAACAATCATAGCCCCATGGTTTGTCCTTGTATTGTTTAAACTATAAGATGATTATCTATTTTTCCCCATAATATATTAAATTTACTAACCAATCCAATGAAATCCTGTTATTTCAATATCTAATATGTTTTAGTCCTTTTTCCTAATTGATTGCACCATGATTCCAAAATATATAAAAATTTGGTAGTGTTCCATTTTGAGATGATACTTAGCAGTAAGCTTACTTAAATAATAGCTACATTGACAATGTTCCTAATTATCTTGAAACATCTAAGTTATAATATAATAATAATTAAGTAATACAATTCCAGTTTTATTTTACTATACTTAATTTGAAATATACCTCTTTCTGAGATGTATTAGAAACGGTCTTAGAACAAAAAAGCGGGCTGAAGTCAGGGTGTAAAATTTTCTAGATCTTCCAAAAGTAAACTGTTTTTTTTTTTTTTCACTTTGGACATTAAAATAATATATCTTATCATTAATTAAAAAGAAATAATTATTTTATCAAAAACAAAAGTAAGCAATTGAGAAAAGAGTTAAAAAAAAAGAAGTTAAATTTACAATATATACATAATATTAATGATTTTACAGAATCATGGAATGTTCTAGACTTGGCGGAAAGAGACTCTCTCTGGACCAATCAGCGATAGCGTTCTCAATAATCTAATTCCTAGCTAACCGCTCGTTACAGTATCGTTTTATTTTTTGTGGAGTTCAGTTCGGATCCGTGTAATTAAATCTTCTTTGGTATAAAATAAGATAACTCTGTTACAAAAACGATGGTACTAGTTAATTTCAATTGGTTTCTTTCAATTTCCGATTTTCTCACCAGTTTTAGTAAACCTTATACCGTTAAAAGGATCTGCTATTTTTCAAAAGATGTGAATAATGAAAAACAATTAGGAAGAAGAAAGTTTCGGCCAGAAAATGAAAAAAGTAAGTTAATGAATTGTTGTTATTATCATAGAACGAAATAATATTTAATTTATTAATTCTACATTTAATTGGATACAATTTAATATGTACAGATCGAAGAAGGCCTAATTACAATTTCATGCAATAAAGAGTCAGTATAGAAACAATTTAAATAATGTTTTACCGAGAATATTAATTAATTTAAGGGAGTACATTAAACGTTACACAGGTATGAACAAAGTCCATAATATTGGCTAACTATGAAGTTCGGAGATAAATAACGATTTCTTAAATAATATATCAAAGAAAATATTTTATTTGATATAATATCGTCGTAATGTGTAGTTATTCAGTCAGGCTAGTTTTTACATTTTGATAACTCTGTTAGCATTCAAACAATATTGCTTTAGGTAATACACCGGAAAAATAGAATTACACTAGTACTAATTTCATTTCCTACTTAAAAAAACCTTTTGGAAGGTATTTCTATGTTTAGTTTGCTGGAAATATCTGGCAATTACTGAAATGAAGTGTTATAATTTTTAATAATTACTGAATGGAGAGTCTTCTTATTGTGGGTAATTTAATCAATATTTTAGTTTTACTGTTAAATTTAGTTTCCTTTTCGTATAGCATAATATTACTTTTTTTGAATGTAAAATGGTCTGAACTTTGCTAAACCTACAAAGTAATATGAACTACTATTTCAATCAAAAAATCTGATGTATGTTCCCCAAACCGCATTTATTAATCCACTGAAATTGCTTCTTCACCAAGAGTATACGCTCTTTGTGTTCATTTTAAATTGAAATGAAGTTTTTGAAACGTTCCAATTTTTCATTCAACAAGAGTTGTACTCAATGTAATTTGAGTTTTTTTTTATATGTTTTGTTTCCAAAAAGTGTACCTTATCTTAAATTTTTTTTAAAAGTTAGAGTGTCTCAAGCAATATTGTATATAGCTATGTACTAGAAATATTTATTATTTAATATATCAATATTAAAATCGATTTTCAATAAAAAAAAAACTATTTTTTTTAGCTAAATATAATGTTGTTAAATATGAACACATTTTTATATATGTATAATAAAACCGAGTTGCAGATGCCTCTAACATTCACTTACTGACTTATTTATCACTATAATTACCGCTTAAATAATTGCAAAATAATTTATTGTTTAAATTGCACCATTATTTATTGTTTAAAAGTGGAAGATTGAAATATTTCTCACTTAAGAGTTTTAAATCAGAACAAAAACAAAACTATGCTATTTAGAGATCAAATATAACAACTATACGAGATTCTTTGCATAATTAATCAATATTGTTTTTTATAATTTATTTATTGAAATTTTCAACTGTATCTAAGCTAAAATTACTACAAATAATTTTGTGGAGAATCTACCCAATGGTAGCACTCAACCTGAACATTATGATCAAACTTTTTATTTACTTGAAGCAATTTGTCCTTATTTTACTGAAAATATGGCAGAATAAAGTACAGAGAGTAAAATAATTAGATTATGTTTTTTATCAAAACTAAATAAATGGTCTTAGTGCTGAAAATATACTCTTCATTTTGAATGCTTACTCTTAATCTATTAATTAGTCGAGATTAATTAATATTCATTAATCTGTATTATTATTGTTATTATCCTCCGTGTTTTTTTTCACAATCGCGGATTAAGAATTGTGGTGGGAGACGTGGTTCTGCTACCTGCAGTTTTAAATTTTATCAAACATTTAAGAACTTCCGTATGATTCTTGGTGGATCTAGGTGAATCGCTTGTTGAGTGGTTTATTATTATTATTACTACTATTAAAAAACTAATTTATTTCATATTCGAGATTGGTTGTATTTATGAATTATAATAAATTTGATTTATTAATTTATTTTAAGTATCCAACGTTTCGGCCAAACTTGGCTGTATGAAGGCTTATCTCAGTTTTCAGTTTCTCAGCCTTTCTAAAATAGTTGCAGGTTATTATACCTAAGTCTAATATGATGTAGTTGATTAACCTGTTTTTGTCATCTACGAGTATATACTTTAACATTATTCATTGAATTAGCTATTGGATTCACAACTTGGATTATTAAACTGTCATGAAAGTTAGTGATTCCCAATGTGTCTTGAGCGAATAATACTTTCTCAAAATATTACAAAAGTAAAAGACAAAAAATAGAAAATTAAAACATTAAATATACTGGACGTTCTAGCACTTACTTAACGTTTTGTCTTCTTTTCCTACATATCCAACCGCTCTTAGTATAAATGTGCCGACGTTATACAAATAATATCTAATATAGTTATAGTGTTAAGATAGTCTAACAGTAGTAAATCAAAATTTTAAATAAAAGATATAGATGACAAATATAGGTTAATAAACTATGTTTTATTATACTTGGGCATAATACCCAGCAAATATTTTAAAACTATTGTGAGGCTGTGATATTAAAAATTGTGATTATCCTTCATAATGGTCAGGCTGGCCGAAACGTTAGAGATGTAAAATAAATTAATAATGAGTATTGAGGCTAAATGGGTCTAATTTATTATAATTGATAATTTAAAGAAAAAATTCTAGGAAATAACATCCTTCTTATGTTAAGAATAAAATACTTACATATAAACCTATTGAAATATGAAATACTATCTAGTTCCTTCCAAAATTTATTTCCAATCTGAATTTCTGCTATAAGGGAAAAATGCTAGCCGTCGCGAGATAAACAATTTTCATCTGGAAAATATTGGTTTGAGCACGGAGGCTCCACTCCGACACGTGCTCGGAATCCTGAGCATGATAGATTTTTTTAACCGCTCAATCTTTGGTTATCATGATATTAAAGATCTTGAGTTTATTTAAAGAGGTATGCTGAGAATAATGAGTTTAAATTTATCTTTCCAAATGTTGGACTGATTTAAATAATTTTATTAATCTTCTAATAAAACAAGCTTATTTCAAGTGCTTGCCAAGCAGTTGTCCATGACAACTGCTAAAATCTTCGCACAATGCTTGGTCACAGGTTAATATTTTTTTATTGTTTTGTTAGTAAACACCCGATTAAAATTAAGAGTTCTATTTTGATTCTGCTTATTTAATAACCGATAATATTAGTTTTTCTATTAGAACCCCTTAAAAACAAATTTGATCGCAATCTAATATAGCAATCTATTCATCATCTAACATAGCAATCTAAAAATAAATGATTCTTGTTTTTTAAATTATTTTCTAAGGAAATAAAATGACTCTAAAAAAAAATCTGACTTTGTTTTTCATAAAAAATTGTTTTGTTAGTCTAATTTACTATAAAAGTATTTTAGTTTTTGCAACGTAATGTATATTTCTCTTTACCCAAAAACAAAAAAAAAAATAGATTGGTATATAATAACATCACACATTGCTAAGGTCCGTTATATAACCATGATATAAAAAATCCTAAATTATATAAAATAATTGTTTATGGCTGCTATGGTGCGTTGAAAAGACTTCGAACACATGTCGAATATTTGTCGATCTAGTATCACAAAGAAAAAAATTTCATTGAAATCCGTGTTCTCACCTCCGTTGCCTCCTTTTGTTAGTGGAGTCTGTATAGCCTTCATCCAGTTAGGTTGCCTCTGGCTTCGAACGGATACACTATACCTCCATTCCTATTCTGAGATTGTTTGGGTACCTAAATTTCAAAAATAAAATTTAACATATTAACTCCGAAAATAATTGTGAATATTTTGTTCCCTCTGTATTGGTGACTAAGATGTGCATTCCATTCTGCAACTTCTTTTACATAGATGGTATCCCATAAGTAAGGGGCCTATCGTACTATCCCTTTACCGTCTGGGCCCACGTTCAAGGTTCGTGAGTTACGTTTAGTAACTGGTAGCTTTATAAATACCATTGTTTGCTAATATAGATGTTTAAATATATTATTTACATGTTAAAATCACAAACGAACAGCGAAAAAAAAAATGTAACTCTGAAAGGGAATATACTTTTTAGGATTGTCCCACGATTTATCTCCTTTACAACAACCTTTCCTATGACAGTGCTACCTTTTTATGGCACAACATGTCGAAGGGTTTTTTGCCTATCAATAAAACTAGGCATTGTTTGCGTCACACATTTTGTAATATTCAACATAGGAAGCTTCCCAATCCTTGGATCTATTATTAGGAAAGTACCTTGAGTAGATGCATCATCATCTCTCTGCTAAGTCGTTGACTTTGATATGAACTGAACTCGAAACCCTTTTGATTGTAGTGGTATAACTTGTTTTTTGAACATTATAAATTAAGTTGCAAATCAATTTGTTAACAGTATAGAGGTATCGATTTTATGTATTTGATCAGGTCTAGGGGAGGGTTGATTGATGTGGCTAGAAGTTGTCCTTAAAATGCCTGTGGGTGGTCGCGGTTGCCATGCCGATGGCGTAGGCGACATGGCTTCTCGACCTTCACCACCTCCAAGCCTCAGGCAAAAACAAAGCTTTATTTCTCTCTGTTTTGAACAAAGGCATTTTCAACTTTTACCAAACCAATTAAGATACTAGTAAATAAATTTGTAAATTCACTTATTGATCTTTTGAATAGGTTTTAACAGCGCAAGAAAACCTTTGAAATGAATGAAAAAACTGTTGGGAAATTCAATGGTATGGCTGAACTTAAATCCAAAGACAGGAATTAAACTCACCTCTGGGTGCAGCATGTGATTTAAATCTCACATTCATTTATTTATTTCTCCATTTAATAAAATAACTCAGCTTCCAGCTTAGATTTGTACAATAATAATGAAAAAGTCAGCTATAAAAAATATGACATTGTTATTTCTTCACATTGTGACTGCAATTTATTGTAGGATGAAACAATGGATTACTACGAATGCCTTTTACAGAGCCCATATTCCTCTGCATTAACATTTTCCTGAAAATTCACAATTGCATTAAGTCTGATGTGCCTTGCAACACAATTATAGATAATTATACTTATGAATCAGAACAATTTAACTGTTTGTATTTTTTAGAATATTTATATTTTTTTTCTAATCAGGAAACATTTCATAGAAAGTAATTTTTCGAAGTTGTTGTAATTTTTACACTGCCATACGGTAACAAAAAATTGAGCATATGTGTTAATATGGTAATATTAACAAATATGCTCAACTTTTTATCAAAGAAAATATATTTACGTGTTTAAAAAAATAAATAAGAAAAGTAAGTATTTTTTTTTTGGTTATATATCCTTTAGGTTCAGGTACAAAAAAAAATATAATATATATATATATATATATTATATATATAATAAATAAATAAATATATATATATATATATATAAAAAAGTTGTAGCAACAAATTTTATTCCGGCTCTATCTATTGTAATGTATTTTTTATCGAATATAGTTGATCAAATTAATAATCTGATTATAAAGGGAGTGTGCATGGGTTGCTGTATCCATTTCAACCGATTCCATCGACTACTTTTGTTTACACCTGAGCCACTAAAATTAAGCATTAGAGAAATTTTGAAATATAAGCATTTGGTGTCAATGCAATGAATTGATATAAGGGAAAATAACTCAAAATTTTATATCATCTTTAAAATGAATCCGTGTGGCCACATAAACACGATGGATCGTATATGAAATGAGAGCATATTTACAATCCCGAAGCACGACACCAAATCAATTAAAATAAACATTAATCATAACGAATTGAGTTTCACACATAAAGGACAGAAATAATGGATATATTTCTTTTGGCAATAAACGCATTGATTATCTGATAAAAATGAACGACTAATATATTGCTTGCCAAATCACCTCTCGAATTCGCTTCTTTGATCCTTCTATTTCGTAATGTTTTCGTAATGCTCTTCCAATATATCCGAATTTAATACCAATATAACAATCTCAACGATCACCATACATCGAATCAAACGAATATTAGTACGTTATTTGATTTTAATTTGTATTCCTTATTCGCTTAATCAATGAATTTATTTAATTAAATGAGTGAAACAAGTGAATTTGTTAAGCAATACAAGTTATTTAAATGCATTACTTATCGGATATATTATTACTAATATTTTAAATTTTAAATACAGTTTGAAATCCGGTTGTTATTGTTATTTTGGAATCCTCTCTAAGCATAGACTTTCCAATCGTTTTGTAGATAAGTTTTCTATATAGCTAGTACCGTACATACATACATCACCTTAATATTGTTATTTCATTGAAATGTCCCCAAGTTCCTCATACCATTAGTAGAAAAATAAAAAATATCAATATAATTAACCTGTACAGCATAACATCAACCAGTGATTTCAATTCAATTCAATTCTCCGTGCAGCAAAATCCAAAAAGCGGCGAATATTTTTTGACAAATTAAGAAAAAATATTTGATTCAACTTTTTAATTGTTTTGACGTTAATTCGGTTATTAGAATGATTAAATTTTTCTTGTTTTAAGTTTTTTATAAGTTGAAATTAATGAACGCAGTATAAACTCATGTATAGTTCCCCTAATTCACTAACTCTTACTAATATTTAATTATATATTTTTCTTAAAATGAAATTACCACGAATAATTCACATAAGAAATTAGGAGTAGATCACTTAATATTATTTATTAAATATTAGGAAATTTAAATATAAGAAGAGGGTCAGGGTTGCGGTCAAAAAAAGGAACAAATAGTTTATAACTATTTTAATGTCCGACGTTTCGCCCCACTTTGCAGGACTTCATCAGGGCTAAAAATATACAAAAAAACTGAGAATATTACAGCAGTAAGATACAATAAGTTAATTTAAGCTAGGATAAATATAATGTAAAAATAAAGTGTTTAGAAATTACATATAAATAAAAGGAAGGAAGACATAAAATAAACTTGAAGAAACAATGATAAGAATAAAAAATAAGTTACAATGCCAAGATGTTCAACAACGTTGGACAATGCAACAGTGTTCTTTGCTCATTTAAAATCATTATTATTATTGTTATTTATATTTATTCTTACAAGACGTTTATTTAATCTCTACTTTCTCTTTTTTTTCCGTATTATTTTTGTTTTATGTACGTCTCCTGTACTTTTTTAACTGTATATTTTACGTATTTTTTAAAAATATTTTACTCTTGCCATTGTTACTTATTTTTATTATTGTTTATTCAATTTTATTTTATATTGATACTATTTTATGTCTTCCTCCTTTATTTATAAGTAATTTCTGATCCCTTTATTTTTACATAATATTTATCCTGGCTTAAATTACCTTATTGTATCTTATTGTTGTAATATTCTCAGTTTTTTTGTATCTTTTTAGCCCTGATGAAGCCCTGCAAAGTGGGGCGAAACGTCGGACATTGAAATAGTTATAAACTATTTGATCCATTTTTTGACCGCAACCCTGACCATCTTCTTATATATTTATATTTTTACGGTCAACTATATATATATATA